>NC_058026.1:18729313-19029313 GCF_019176455.1 Solea senegalensis
TTTTGCAACTATGTATAAATTACGCTAAAATTAAAAAAAAAAAAAAAAAAACTAACAAAAAATAGAAAATAAAAACCTAACAAATGTTAATATTAAAACATGAAATTGTTAAATCAGTTCAAATGAATCATGTGCTACTTCAGACAATAACTTGATTGACTAGTGTGAGTAGAAACGAGCGAGCGGCCGCCACCTGCCCGATTCATACCCAGTTTGGCTTTAAGGTCACACAGTTCTGGACAATAAGCCGAAATATTATTTTTCAAAAACCTACAAAAACACACTAACTGCTCATTGCTTTTCAGCTGTGTCCACGTCACTCAGAAGAAAGAAATTAGCGGCGAGAAAACTCAAACACCATTGCAAAATATTTTGATTGCAAAAAAAGACAAAACAAGAAAATGGCACAGATATATATGATGGAAGTAGATTTTTAAACAATCAACATTGCATCAAAAATCACACAGGCACCTGAACATGAAACAACGGGAGGAGAGAGTGTTAGGTCAAAAATATATGAGGAACTTGCATATAATAGGAAGAACTCGCTACACGCACACACACACACAAATACGAGGCCTGACTCAGGACCAGGAGGCTGCTTCAGCATCTTTAAGGTGATTGCACTTCCTGGAGGAGTCACTCACTCACTTATTCACCCTCACTCACTCACTCACTGATTATAACATCTACTCTGCTCCAACAACCTGTTTTTGGTTTTGCAGGCTACAATGCTAATCTATCTTTATTTAAATGCATATTCAACTTAGCCATTCTGCTGCATATAAGTGCTTGACAAAGGGGAGGAGCCTTGGATGGAAAGATAGATTCTCTGATTTCTCTGTACCAGGACAATCCTCTCAAAAACTATATATATATATATATATATATATATATATATATATATATATATATATATACATATATATATATATAAAAATAAAAAGTATTAATCATAAGACTATAGCCACAACACATACTACTCACTGATTATTGATCACTCTGTTTTAAAAGCCTAAAGATGCCTCACTGTTCACTGACACTGCTTTCATCCATGAACTGTTTGCCCTTATGGAAACCTGGTTACAACAAATTTGACTATAGATTTATGGACATTCATTCATTGTCCACCACTTTATCCTCCTCATGATGGTCATAAAGGGAGCAGGAGCCAATCCCTGCTGACATATTGTGAAAGGCAGGGTCACACCCTGGACAGGTCACCAGTTCAAACACAGAGACGAACAACTACTCACTCACATACGGTCAATTTAGAGTATCCAATTCACCTCTGGACTGTGGAAGGAGACCGGAGAAAACCCACCCACACACACACACACACACACACACACACACACAGGGAGTACATGCAAATCCATGCAAACTCAGACTGGGTCGCGAATGCAGGTTATTTTGCTGCAAGGCAACAGTGCTAGCCATAACATTGCAGTGTGGCCCACTCTATGGACAATTGGGATAAATTATGAGGATGAAGATGCCATAATAAATGTGAATTTCCACAGAAAAAAATGCCTAAATGCTCCTAAATAAAGCAGGTCATATTCAGAGGGCAACATCTGATCCACTCATCCATCATACAACACTACACAGTGGGAGCCCAAACAAAGCATTTTAAATACCAGAGAGCAGACTGCCCTCAGACATGGAAGGTAAATGTCAAAATGTAAATGTCAAAAAGACGATGGCAGTTACTTTTTTTTCCTCTCCTACATGCAGCACTGCCACTGCCAAAGCTTATTCCCAAATTGTTGATACTTCTTAAAACCCCCACTAATGTCTGTTCGGTAGGGCTGCAACCTACGATTATTTTCACAATTAATGTATCTGTCGATTGATTTTTCAATTAATCGTTTGGTCCATAATATGGCAGAAAATGTTGAAAAATGGTAATCAGTGTTTCCAATACTATTCTCAAACGTCTTTTGTCCACAAACCAAAATTAATGTGTTTTGTTTTTCTTGGAGCAAAAACATTCACGTTTAAGAAACTGGAAAATCTGCAGATTTATTTCAATTATTATAAAAAAAAAAAAGATTATCAAAATAGTTGTCGATTAATTTAGTGATCGATAAATAATGGATTAATAGTTGCAGCCCTAGTGTTCAGCAGTAATAAAGAGGTGCATCACTACAAACACATGGAGATGAAAATTAAGCATCAGACAAATTTAGGATTATAGTCTAGTATACATTGAAAACATGGAGCAATGTGCTTTTTTGTCTTGTTTTAAAGGGGAAGTGAACATTTTTCAAGCCCAAAATGATCAATGACAGCACCTCGCATGCCACAAGAGTCATTATTTGGTGTGAAGTCATAACATCATATGCAAGACTCTGTATAGCAGGAGTTACATTTTAACATTTCCATTTATGAGAACATCAACATGACTGGGGGGCCATTTGGCAAAAAAAAAAAAAAAAACAACAACCAATATTTAACATAGTCATGGCTTTATCAACACTACCTGAGTTACATTTAATAATTCTGTATTCATCAACTTTTTTTCTGAAAAGTAACAGCCCAGAGCCATTCTTTCAAGGAGTATTTCTGGTCAGTACATAAAGATCTTTCTAGCAATTAAAAGATAAAAGCAATTTGCTTACATAAAGTGCTAAAAATTCATACATTAAAGCTACAGTAGGCAGGACTTTTTTTTGGCTTTTCTGATCAATAATTCCATAATAGCCTCTACAGCCTGACAAAAAAGTCTATAGCATTACGGGAAACACAGGACAGTGCAAACCCTTATGGGGCCCACATGTACATGTTGGCTGGGAGGGGCCTGGGATGAGCATTTATATTCAATTTTTCACTGGATTACATTATATCAGCAACTATGACAATTGGTAAAATATTAGAAGACACAAAACACAATGTTTTATGTGTGAATGTATTTATAAAAACAAATCGTTCTACTCCAAAGACTGCCTATTTTATTGGTGCATTTATTATCACAAGGTGGTGACAGCAGCAAGCGTTTAGTTAGTGGTTGTAGAGGTAATGACATTTACAAGATTTTTTGAATGCATCTTGAGGCTGCTCCTCTAAGTCTAGCACACTGTAGATGCAGAAGTGTTTTACATGGTCTTTGAATGCATCTCGCTAGCTGCTGCCTTACGGCAGTATGTTCACTAACCTAGTCAAGTCACAAATCTTGAATTTCAGACTGCCTCCACTTTTTATCTACAGTCTATGAATAAAAAGCATATCAATACCAGAGGTTCAAAGATGGTGTGCATCTTTCTGTGCCATTTTCCCAGTAATCCTGCTTACTGAAGCTTTAAACTAATGAAATCATCTGAGCAAAGAAACCAGGGATAGGGTTAGTTCCTCTGTTGTGAATAAACAATCCTGATTTGGAGACGGTAATGAAAGTGACGTCACAGGTGAGCTGGCCCTTTAGCAGTCAGCAAATATACGCTTAATTATACCTTCAACATGAGCTCTTTCGCAATAAACAAGAACACTGAAAATGCACCTTTAACATTTTGAACTATCAAATGTACTGTGGGTCACAGCAGAATCTTAGGGTGATGATTTCGTAGCTCCATGTAACCCATTTCACAAATCAAATGGATCACATGGGGTTATTGCACATTGGTTTGCAAAGGTCATCTACAGTAAAACATAAATGCACACCTTATTTTCACATTTCAACACTGTTTGACAAAGTGGCTAGTTGGGGGAACCTAGATTAGTATTGCAATTCTTGTTATTCTAGTCTTATTCTGGCCATGGGCAGTGACCTCTGACTCATTCATTTCCACCAGTAAACATGCAAGAAACATACGCTCTGTAAGACTGAAAAGTAGAGACACAAAATCATGAGTCAGGAAAAAAAAAAACCTAAAGTCATTAAATGCAACAATATGTTCTTTTGACAAGTGTTCAACTAGACAGAAACGCAGGCAACATTATCTGAATGGATATCCTGAGTCTTGCCCCTGAACAAACAGCACAAAACACAGAAGACCCTGTTGGAAGAAATGTCTCTCACTTAACAGTTTGTTTCACGCTTTAGTCTTTTTTTTCACACTTTAGTAACTCAAACCATATGCCAGCAGGGATATGAATCTAAAATTAACAACAGCCTGCACCGAACTGGTAAAGCCTGGGTCATACTTAACACGTTCCGTGTGCACAGAGAGCTGCTATGCATTTCTGCTTGCGCATACATTACCGCGATCCATTCATAGTAAAATGAGAGTCCTTGTCAGTCTAGCATTCCACACATCGTCGTCTTCTTTGAGTGTGCGTGGACCTCCTTGCAAAATTTAAACCAAGTGTCCACGGTTAATGTCTTCTTCTTTTTCTCTTTTGGCCAAAACAAGAGCGCACCACCAAGTGGACTGGAAAGTGTAGTGCCACAGGGAGCATAAGCGGTCAGCCAGACAATCCATGTGTTCACAGAACATGGAGGTCCGCATACACACCACCAACACACCCGGACGACGACATTTACGTCACATGGACCTCTGCTGACACGTGGACTATGACCCAGGCCTAACAATCACACAAGATGAAATGTATGAGAAGCTCAACTATTAAAAATGCTTCACCTTTAACGGAGACCTGATTTTCTTTTCCTTTAAAATCTTTTGCAAATCCTGTAATCAAAAAAAAGAAAAAATGAATGAAGGGGCAAGACTTTGCCTTCAAGTTGGGCACTTGTGCAGCCAGTGCTCAGGGGTCACACTGCAGTGCAGAGAACACTGGTTTTATTCTAACACCAAACGGTATGAAAAGAAAAAAGCACTGATTTGAGTCAAGGTTCCACCTTCTCGGATGGGGCCTCGTCTACGAGCTTTCACTGAACTTAAGATTTTAACAGGACGCCAAACATTCCTTACTCCACAACTTCAAGGTATTCTCTGCAAAGTGTATTCTCCTTTTGTTCGCAATGAATTGAAGCCTGCGCAAAGATGTGTATGAATAACGTCTAATATATCTACAATTAACTTATTTGAATGTGTTAAGAAAGAAAATGACTGAGGCAACGGCTGCCGCAGTTCAACAGGATAAAGGCTTAGGGAGGCGCAGTCCTAGACGCCTTTCTTTGTTGAACTCCTGAACGTCGTCCTTTAAGAGCCGTGAGACAAACCGCTTTAAGTTGCAAGTGTCCATTCATCATGTTGGAGAGGCACCGATCAACTCCTTTAACGTTACTCCACAGTGTGTGTGCGTGTGCGTGTGTGTGTGTGTGTGTGTGTGTCTGATGCCCCGAATACAGAGTGTCATTCGACCCGAGATTCCAAAAATCTGTCATGTTCAACTATCAAGTGTTTTCACAGTTGTCACTTTATCCATCCAAGAGGATTTGTGATTTCCAGGCTAGATAACTGCAGCACCCAGAGGAGAAGGTCAGTACTGGAAAGCATCTACCTCACTGATCAGGGTCAGTCCTTGGTTTCATTATAAACCACTACTCTTTTTGGATCTACAGCAGAGGAAGACAGGAGGCAAAACATATGGTTATTCAACTGAATGGAAAAAAAACCACAATCTTTTTTTGTCATTTCTAAAACGTTTTCCGTAAACAGCACACAAAATGCCCAGAATGACTCTTAACACTGTAGGACATATGCCAGGTCTGTATGTGGTGCTGTAATGTGCTACACCAAAAATGGAGAATGCATTTAAACGTATAAAGCAGTTATCATAAAGCAAAGAGACCAAACAATCCACAAGATTTTGTTTCCGGCCTGCCAAAATGCCATTTATGTGTGGATAGAACATCAATACGATAAAAAACTTAAGCAGATTCACCTTAACTAATTTTTGTGACTAGGTGAACACAACAGTGTCCAGAACTTCTGCACAGTACTGAATATTGTCAGTGACAGCAAGTATCTGTGTCTCAGGCTGGTTTCTAGCAAAGCGGGTGTGCAGAGTGCATTCGGTGCCGGCTATGTGTCAGTATGTTTTATAACCACACTTTATAAAACCTGAACTATAAGAGAAGATAGCAAGATGTCAGGTTAACTGAGCACCTTTTTTAGCATTTATGAGCTAGAAGGACATCAAAGCTTGGACATGAACTTTAACGTTTTAAGTGTTACCACACACAATGATAAAACATAATGCCACTGTCATTGGAGTATTGTTACTTAATCTGTAATGTGAATAAGACTAGTATAAGACAGATGCTATAATAACCTGTTTAATAGGTTTCAGGACTTTCCTTAACTTCTTAGAATTTATATTTCTAGAACAAATTCTGTTAACACAAAAACACATTAAAAGCAGAACAACTTTGAAAAAAGCTTTGATTTACCTTGTTTTTGCAAGTTGAAAATGGATTCCATTTCTGTTGAAGGAAAAAAACAGATATTATTTCAGCCTCTGCACTTACTGCTTTCTGAGAATAAATTAGATTAAATGCTTAGTTTTTTCTCTTGAACAAGATGTAGATAAATCAATAATTGTACAACAGAAAACGTACAACGGAATAGGCTCAGAGTTAAATACGAGTTAATTAGAGGACTTACAGAAAAACACAGAATTAGAAGAGTGGTACTTAAAACTCTGAATGATTATTCATCAAAATCACCTGAAGGACATGCAGAGTAACAAGTGATTGCTGCACAGCCTCTCCATTTCTTTTTTACTCCCAAAGTGAGGCTCTATCGTAGCAGGTAAGCTTATCTCAGCCCATTTTTTCTTAGTTCTCAATGTTTCTCTTGGAAGCATAAAACACAGTGGGAAATATTGTTGTAATGCATTAATCATTTTGAATTGTGAGCCAAAAAGAGATTCCCACCACCAGCATTATTGACTTTAGTTGTGTCTCATCAAAATCAACTACATTTTCCACTTTTCATTTAACAGTCAGTCACAGAAGGCGACTGTTATTGTGAAGCACTCACTGAAGCTAATATTGCCAATTTTTAATAATCAAAATTGGCTGATTATTTAATAAGCAGTCCACCAAATTATGTATTTTTGTCCTCTGTACCCTGATCACCCAGGATTTAGTTTTAGTTTTTTGATGACCTGATTCATGAATTTAATATTCAGTTTACGTGTTATTTTGATGGAAATTACTGTATATAATTGTACTGCAGTGCAGGCATAAAAAAACAGATAAGAAAGACAAAATTTAATATTGAATAACCGATTACTGAAGTTAAGCAATTTATCTGTATTATTTGTTATTATTAGGGCCGCAACTAGGGATCACTTTCATAATCGATCAACTGGTGATTAATTTCTCCAGTACTTGTTTGGTCCACAAAATATCAGAGCATGTTGATCAGTGTTTCTCAAACCTAGAAATGATTCCGTTTTAATGATTTATTTTTTTATATGGAGGAAAGACCCCAGAGAAAGTTCACATTTAAGAAGCTGGAAACTCAGACCTTCTTTTAATTATTAAATAAACTGTCTTTGTAATATATTTGCTGCCTAATTTCACCATCAAATACCATTGACACTAAATCATTTGTTGCTTTAAACCCAAAGTCCATAGAGAAAATAAGCTATTTACATCACAGCATACAGTTGTTGAAACACTAATACATCCATCAGTACTTTCAACTGTGTTATTTTGTAACTTGAAATACTTTGTTTGGATGTACTTTAGTGACACAAACCTCTCAAACAAGGCAGCAGAGCTGAAAAAAGCTAGTCACTCTTAATTTTCTGTATGGACTTTGACAAGGGAGAAAGTGAAGTTTAAAAATTCACTTTTCAGCTGGAAAGCCTGTCTAATGGTGATATAAAGTGTGGAACATAAGATATCAGGTGAGCCTTATGTTAGTTGGCTAAAATCTGTTTTTCCTTGTGTCCCACTTGCCCTGGCAAGTATCCACATCCCTTTTCCACCTATGCTCCCAGCTCGCCTCAGGTTGGTTTTCCACTATAAAACACATATTCAACCTTAATTGGGTACCTCATTCAACCACACTTCAAAACACTTGCACTTTCACTTTTGGTTAGTTAAATTAATATGACAAAAAAAGTAGATGGTTCAAGTTACCTTTAGTGTGATAAGTGACAGCAGCTTTAACATCAAAGGACCCCCAGCTTGACCTTCTGCCAATGGCTTTAGAGTGGGTCTGTTCTTTCGGTGGGCCAAACAGCAAAGTAGTTTGCTGACCCTGTGCAGGTTTAGCACTGCTGTCTTTACTGGGGACTGGTGCAGCTGAACCTGCACTCTTGGCCACAGCATTTGTCTTTTCCTGGCCACAGAGCTGCAGCTTGTTCTCCTCCCCACTCATCACACAAGCAGGAAAACAAGCATTAGACACATTGAAAGGGGCACAAGTCCTTCTCTCTGGGTCTTGAGCCAAAGTACCAGGCTCCAAAAATGATGGGATAATATCAAAGCAGGGGTGGGCAGACTTGGCCGAGGCAGCCTGACACTCGCTTTGAGGTATGACCACAGTCTTGTCATCCTCCACGGGCACCGGCCCTCCTCCTCCTCCCCCCTCTGGCCCTAAACTGGGCTCATTAATGAAAGATAGCCCCCATTGATTCTGGAAGATGTCTCCCAAGGCTTTCTGATTTGTCTGAGCAGCTGGAGGGTCAAGGTGACGAGCACTAGGGAGCATGGGTTGCATATTTAAGGGGTAAATTAAAAGAGTACACTTCCTAAGCTCATAGGTTTCTCCATCTACAGGACTGGTTGTTGAGCTACAGTTACTTTCCAAAAGAGATGCTACATTCTCGCCACTTGGGATAGATGGGCCTGGTGGAATACTACTAGCAGCAGGAGCAAAGAAGGTACCCACTGACGGGCAGCTGTTTCCATTTCCAGAAACAGGACCATTAGTAAAGCTAGATGAGGTTATAGTTTTCATAGCAGACATAGGGACCTGTGACAGTCTAACAGGAGGAGGCAGTGTCTCTCCTCCGCCGTGAGCTACTTTGTTGAGGTTCTCTTTTACTTTACTTGCATAACTGATCTTGGGAACAATTTTTGCACTGCTATTGTCCACAGGAAATACTGGAGGGGGTTTGAATAAAGTCCAGGAGTCCTCTTTTGAGGGTGAGGAAAGCTTGGCTTTGTGCCTTTCCTCATTCTTTTTACCAAAGTTGCCAACGGTTTTGCCATCAGAGCCTTTCCTCTGCGATTCACCCACTGAAGCCTCTGACACAGCAGGCCTTCGAGCTGCTGACTGAGCTTCTACTTTATGGGTGGCTCTGAAGCCATCAAGTCTGGAAGTCACTCCCTTCTCAGTTGTCTCAACATTAAAAGCTCCAGACTCATCTGTAGTATTTCCCTGCTGCATGTCTTTCTCCATGTCTTTTATGACATTATCAGTGTTCTTGGCATTGTTACATTTGGCCTTCCGTTTCTTCGGAGTAGTGTATCCACATTCAGAACCGCTTCCATCATTGTCCTTGTTGGAATAGCCATTTGTAATTAAGCCACAGTTTACAACACCATTTTGAAGCAACACAGAGTTTTTCTTATCCAAAGTTTGGCACTCATGATGATTCAAATCAAATGTCTTTTCCTTGTCATTCTTAAGGTCCATATCCTTCTTATGGTCCAATCCTTTGCTGCTCACTTTCGGAACAGTTGTGTACAGCCTTTGTGTCGACTTCTGCCTCACATTTATACTAGTGGTGTGTTGGTTACCATTGCTGTTGGGAGGATGTGACATACCAACAGAATCAGACAGATCTGGATACTTCTCCCCTTCCTCGTCACTGCTGTTCACTTTTCTATTGCCTGAAATGGGAAATAAAATCAGTTTACACTGAAATAATATATTATCCCATCAATCACTACAAAACCTGCCCCTCCAAAAAAGAAAATTCTACAGAAATGAAAATACATTTAACCAATACAGTTGACAGATAATAAAAGTTAATGGAAGGATTTTACATGATTTTTGGGTCATTCACACCATCAATATTCATGGTACTACAATATAATTTATGCATCTCAAAATCAAAAAACAATTATAATATTTTATATTTTGAAATCGTTTGAAAATTTAGCTAAAAATAAGTACAAATATATCCTCATCTCATATACATTTAGCAACAATAATGTGCATTTTTCAATCCACCAAGTTTCAGATATTTCCTAATTTCCTAGGTGGAGTGAATTAATTAATTTGACTTAATTTGTTTCATTCTTAATCCATTCTTAATTCACTCACTATTCACTTTTTTTTCAATGTGGTTTTATGAAAATTATAGGATAGGCCTTTTTCATATGGACATGACTGTTCACTTTACATAAGCTGGGACTGTATGAAAATTAGCCAGCATGCAGATTGAGAAAAACGAAGCAAAACAGTACTCGTCCACCATTATTGTCATTATTTACACCTGTGATTTTCCTTCTGTGACTTGTCAAAATGGCTGCCATGAAAAGGGTAGTGTATTCAGTGTAAGTTTGTGTAGTTAGTGAGCTAATTTAGTTTTTTTGTGTGTTTTTTTTTAAAAGACTATAAATGGCAGACAATATAATACAATTATGTTGTTCCACTAGAACTGACACTTTGCAGTAAATGTACCCATACTTGTGCCACGATAAGCCAAGTGTTTACACTGTGTTTTACAAGTTATGGGAGTGTGTCAGTCAAATGTACTCCGGCCTGTTAGTCAGTTCGCTATCTTCAGAATATCTGACCTGACATCACAGAGCAGTTGTTGCCAGGTGAAAAGGGTGGCTCACAGTAGCATTTATAAATACCTTTTCTGACAGTGAACCATTAATAGGTCTATGCAGTGTAAAGAACTACATGGGAACTGCTGTCTCAACTTGGAATTTCCCATTCAGTGTTGCAGCCCCTCGTATCTGTGCGCCACAGCACACACAAGGCTCACTAAACCTGATTAAAACAGAGGCAACGTGTCGCTATAAGGCAAGCAAACCTGTTATCCTAACAGAGAGCATTAACAAATGCACACGGCTGTAATGTATGTTCTGCTGCACCAGACTATGAAGTTGTGCCAGAATGCGTGGATACACGCTGACTGGTCAACATGCAACAGGCCTGTGAGACGGCTAAGCGTTAGCTAGTGTCATCTACTTTAGCATTTACACGCCCTGGCAGCAAGCTAGGTGACAGGAAGCTAACAGTCCGCCACCGGCAAACAAAGTACGTAAAAAATACGACCGCCACTTGTCGGTCTTGCAATGCATCGTGGTTTTGTAAAAAAAATAACAATAATAATAATAAAAAAATACTAACCGGGTGATAAGAGCATTGACTAGCTGTGATTTTCTAACATGGCCGACAGGAAATAGAAGCTCAGAACATTCCAGTGGAGCCGGCTCGTTTTCCTAAACTGGACACAGGCATGTTGAAATGAATAACTCTTGGACAGCTGCTGGAGACAACATGCTGTGGATTTATAACATGCTAAATACTTAAATCACACTGTGACGCTGACGGGGTTTCTTTTTCTTCTTTCGTTTGCAAAAGATAAACGGGTGGTGAAACCGACTCACAAGGTCAATCCCCGATATGTCAAACCACTACCAGCGACAACTATCACACAGCGTCAGCTAACCAAGTAGCCAGCATGTTGGTGGGTTATTCACAACAGTGACCAACTGTCTGTTACACATGTCAGTCAGTCACCAGCTGTAACGTTTCATAATTTCTCCTGTAAACCAGATTTTGTAGTGAACAAACTGAGCCCTCGATCATGGTGCTCCCCGAAGTTAGCACATGCTAGTCGGCTCATTGACATTAGCTGACTAAGGCTAATAACCGTTAGCTAACTTTTCCGAATGGCCTAACCTGTTTTCTTCGTCTGCGTTTCCTGATGCTGGCGCTGGAAGTGGCTCTGATCATTTTTCAGACAAGTTGTACGTTGATTAGAGCTTCTGTCTTCTCCGTGGTGGTGATACTGCTTGTCTTGTGCCCGATCTTTGGGCTGATCCTCCATTGAAGTGTAGAATGTCGGACTCGATCGGCGACTCTATTAGCTCAGTGTGTAAGTAGAGAACAGTCCAATCACTACCAGTGTAAAACGGAAGCTATTTGGAGGCTCTGTAAACGTCAGCAGTGAACGTCTAAAAATGGCACTGTTTTTGGGTGGTCACCGCCACTAAATCCAGGCCCAGTATTTGTGCTGAGCTATGCAGAGGGCATTTTGCAGCACTTTTCACTCACTGGCAGACGTTTGAGTGAGAGTTCAGACTGAAATAACGGAAAGGCAACACTAAAATAAATCTGTTCAGGGAAGGCAGTAACGGGGTGGGGTTCGTGTATGAACTAAAATCATATGACCGGAGGCTCTGCCACGTCTCCAGCCAGTGGATACACTTTAGCAGAGGGTCCGGGAGAGAGCAGCACTAATAAAATAAATATTTCAATGCACATTTCACATCTGTACGGAAGCGTATTATTCAAAATAATCAAAACAATAATAATTTGTTTGTTTTTTTTCAGCCTTATTCATTTCATTAGAACATTATGTGGATAGTTTTGCAAGAATATTGACAGGAATCATTTCTTTATATTAACATTGTATATAATTTCAGTACTTCACTATCAAAAACTGATATTGTAAATGTATTATGCCCCCTAACTTATATCACTATATAATATTTGTACATTATGCATGCATGTGTACTTGCATGCTTACTTACTTCTCTCACTTTCAAACGTCTTTAATAAGTGTTACACATATAAAGTTGTGTTATTATTATTATTATTATATTATTAACAATAATAATAACAATAATAGTGATAATGATAATAATAATAATACAGGGACATGTATAGAAAGTAATTAATTGGTCCTATACATTGTGTTATAGTAATACTGGATATAAGGCTGGGTGATATGGCTTATAAATAATATCTGGATACATGTGGAAATAAAGCTGCATACAGGTGGTGTTTCTTGACTCATGAAAAGTTTTCTTTTTAAGTGTTAAAATAAAATATCTACTGTTTATAATCTGTTTATAATCAGATAATCATACCTCATTTATTCCTTTGGCTTGTTAATGTTAAATGAAGGATATTTATGTGTGTTAGAAACTATGAAATTGACTATAAATTAAAAGTGTTAAATTAAAGTGTTATTGAGTGACTTTTTAAAATGTGATTCTGTCGAATCCTTGTATTTTTTAATCAATATATAATATTTAATTTATAATGTTGAATGCATTTCACTAATTTATTCAAAATAATAAACATGATGATTATAAATGCAACAGTTAGAATATAGTTACAATATCAATATATTGTCCAGCTTTAACTAAATATGTGTGAGTGTGTGTGAGAGAGAGACAGTCTCTCCATGAATAAGAACAAAATATGCTGTAAAATCTAGAACCACACATACATAACACACACATACTTTATATGTGTGTGTTATGTATGTGCTATTCACTTTAACTTGCAAAATTTTCTGATCATGCAAGGATCATCTCCCTATTGTACATGTGAGCGCTCCTAACATCAGACACAAGCTGGTGTGATGTATACATACATACACACACATATATGTATATATATGTATATATATATATACATATATGTATATATATACATATACACAGTACTGTGCAGAAGTCTTAGGCTACCATTAGATTTGTTGTTTTAGCAATGCTATAATGACAATAGAGGATAATTATTTCTATTTCACTTTACTGGAACACATCCAGAAAATATGTATGCAGTTTTGTGTTGTTAAAAAAAAAAGCGTGATCTACCCTTACACTTGAACAATAACACAGCTCTGTTAATACTGGAGTGGAACCTTAATTAACGTTACTGTGTTAGGATTTATTAGGTAAATCCTATCACCAACAGAGCTGGTGATATAGGTATATATATACCAACAGAGCTGGTGATATAGGTATATATACATATATATGTATATATATACATATATACATATATATATTTGAATTTACTTTATTCAGTAAATAGTCCACATTGTGTATCAGCTATCAGCTGCAATGATTTCAAAATATCAGCATTGGACATAAGAAGAACATAAGAACCTTTATCAGTCGACCCCTAAATAAATGTTTCAAAGGCCCATGTGGTAGGATGTATATAGATAAACCTGCAGGCATGCTAAAACAATCAGTGAGTATCAGAGTTATTTGAGAAACAGAGCAAACTCTCAAACCAACAAAATATAAAGAAAAGAAAACTGGTCCAACCATGGCTCACCTTGTGCGGACTAGACCAAGGAAAAAAACACAATGTTTTCAGATGTTTACATATCTCTCTGTCTTAAGGATGGATCTCTCACCTGATCCTCCTGCTTCTGGTCTTTGTGATCCCTCCCTGCAGCCAGTCACTGTCATACATGGCTGTACCCCTCTTCAATTGACTCCTGATGCTCTTGAACCCAGTCCTCTCTCTGGCCAGAGTCTGGTCCTCTTCAGTCTTCAGGGTGCAATTAAATGGCTCACACTGGCTATTACCTGGTGTTTAGTGTCTGTCTTTACTTTGTCTTTTTCAGCAACTTCCACTTGGCTATAGCTGCTTGCTAAATCCAAGGTAGAGGCCCACTTAACAAGTCAATCTAGTGACTCTTTAATCATGGGCAAATGGAATGCACCTTTTCTAGTTTTAGCATTCAAGCGTGATAATCGGATTTCCCCCATCCTTCCTCTGGACTAATACAATGGGAGATGCATCCCTTATTATTTGTCTGTTCAACGGTTGTTTTATATGTGCTCTTACTGTTTCATACCATGAAGAGAGAATATATTGATATGGCAGACGTGTACATTAGGACTGTCGTCTATTACAGGATTCTCATGCTGAATCAAATTAGTGCAATCTACGTCACCGTCATCCTTTGTAAACAATGAGCAATACTTATGTTCAGCTGCTTGTTGTTCTGATCTAGTGAGCCCCTCCCCCCTTTGGCCTCAGTTCCCTGAAGGGACATGGAGCCATTACCCTGTGAGGATTCAACCAGACATCAGAATATCCCACAATAGTCCCTGGTACCTGCACTACCAGCTTTCCAGACACCATCAAGGCTCGTGAAACCAGCAACCAATCTGGAATGCTCTCTTCTGGCTGTAATGGCTCCACTAACAACTCCATAAGGAACTTTAGTACATGTTAGAGAGACACTTATTAATGTGCCTGCAGCCACACACAATGGGTTCTTCCCCTTTACTCTCCATTTAAGGCGTCAGGTGCCCCACCCCCAACACACGCACACTTGGTGTGTGCGGGCTCACCTCCATTCTTGGATTTCTGCTACTCTGGAATAGTCAAACAGTCTGGGGCTTTATTGCACAAACAAGGCATAGTAGAAACCTTTTATGACAATCATTCCCAGTAACCCTGGTTTTTCTCCTCGCATTTGAGGATCTGCTGGATCCTTCATGACCAGGACACCCCCAAGCAGAACACATTTTGCCAGAATAGTGATGTCCAGTTTATATAGTAGTTCTAGACCGCTTCCTTCCCTAATTCTCAGCCACTGCTAATCATCTGATAAATATTTGTTCAAAACTCTCAGTGATAGCTGTAACCATGGACCCAGTATCCAGCAAACATGGAACCTTTCACTCACCAGTGCAGATATAACTGAAGGCCCTTGCTCTGGATCAAAATGTAGCTCCAGAATTATGTGACTTTGCTCACTAGCAGATGTTTTTGCTGCTTTCAATGTCATGCTTTGTCTACTAGCCTCCTCTGAGCTTCAATGAGGTCCTTCAGCTCAGAATAACTTGAATACCTGTCAAGTGACTCACAAGCAGTGCGTACCTAGACAAACCACGGACGCAAATTGTCCACTGAGGGTTTAAGCAAACTTTATCTCTTAATCTTACGCTCAAGCTCTGATCCCTGACACCCTCACATAATGGGTCACGCAAGTCTCTTTGAGATTTAAGTTTAGCTTGTTCATCTGTTTCTACAATCCGTTTCCTGAGGGACATCAGGACATGGGAATAATCTAAGTGACTCTCCCTCACGTTGTTTACGTTTAAAAACCCGAAGGGACACTGAAATGTGTGAACATCCATATACTTTACCTCCCTCTAAATATTAACTATAATATTAACAGTGCCACTGTCCTGTCTAGCCTTAGGATGGACTAGACGAAGGAAAACAAACAAACAAAACAGTCCTTTGACAAGAGCAGCTAATGGGCCACTGATGTTCTGCATGAAATAAGAAAGTTAAAACACTTTAATTATGATTTTTTTAATTACTGTCAAATAAACAGTGGCATGACATCATTTAATGCTAAAATACCTGGTGCGCCAATTTACTTTACTGCCGACTACCAGCCGCGTTCAACCTAAGAATGCAGGTCTGATATGTATAAAAACAATAAATGTCACACACACTCCTAACCCTAACCACCAAATACTCAAAACACCGCATAGGTTAAAAAAAAAAACAAAAAAACACTTAATTCTCCTCAGCGTAAACAGCTTTGTGGCCCATGTTCCTCCTATCGGTAGCTCTATATAAACACTTGGTCCTATGTGTTAAACAACATTGTGTGCGATAGTAATAGTGTTGGCTGACATTTGCAGTTTTCTTTAATTAGATGTACTTTTAAATCTGGTGTGAATAGGCAATAATATAATAATATTTTTATACATGATAAGGTAATAAACAAGCATAGGCAATACATTACATGATTGAAAAACTCAATTAAAAATTAAATTTAGTTAGTTAAAATGCCCAGGAGCTGTCATGAATAGAAGGCAGTTCTGAAGAGGTTGTGAGGTCAGTGCAGTCACAGATGTGTTTGGGAGTGAGTTCCAGAGGGAGGGGACAGCAATGATGGAACATTTCATAGTTGTACATGTAACAAGTAGCGAGCGACCCTTTCCCCAGACTGAGAAAAAATATACTGCACTCCATAATGTCAACTATACATAGGCAAGTGTGACATACTGTGGTGCAGGGTGCAGCAGCTCCCTCTTGTGGCAAAAGACGAAAGTCATGAACCTGGATGAAGTTCTTGAGCTTCTGTCTCTGGTGAGGGCTAAGTTCTGTCTGACCCATTCCAGTTTTGTGATTTGGGAAAATAAGCATTAATGTATCGGAACAAATGTTAAATGTTGTATTTTATCATGCGGGGTCATTTCATTGATTTATATTTAGAAATCAAACATTATTTTGATGAAAGACTTGGAGTGCATTGTACAATGTCTTGTTGCCCTGCGCTTCTTACTGTATGTGCATATGACAGCTACCATTTACATTAAATATTAATATGACAGCTTCATTTTATGCCGAGATTTATTTTTAAAACAAATCTAGGTCTCTAGAGGAGATGGACTCGTACGCATAATCATGTGCACACAGAAATGCTAATCCACCAATATGTTGTGTATACCAAAAATAAAATACAAGATGCTGAACTTGAGTCATAGCAGCAAGAGAGACAGTTATTTCAGATTTTGCACATTTGCCAGCTAAAAATAGAGTGAGACCTAAAAATAACTGTGACTAAGAAAAGTATTAGAGAAAAACAAATACATTTAAGTGCTTGGAAGATGCCTTTGGCCTCAGAGAAAGACAATTAGTCTGCAAATTAACTTATACGTTTAGGTGTTTCATTACTGAAATCCTGTCAAATTATTATTTGAACTGAGGTGGATAAAATAAAAAAATAGCACCATATTTGAACTTGAAGATAGAGTGACATTTTATCCCAGTATTGTCACAGAGGTTATTGAGGCTTTACAGTGTAGTCCAATTATTATATCATATAACTCCTGTCTATTAAAACTGTTTTTATTCTGCAGTAGCAGTTTTTCAGAGAAATGAAACATATGAATTAAAAGGGTAGTTCAGGTTTCTTCAAGTGTTGTTTAATTTTTTATACACACCCCAGTATAAGACATGCTTATTCTAGCATGTGTGAGTATGTGTGTGCTTGGGCTTACAGCAGGGAGCCGAGAGAGAAAAAAGGTTCACCGAATAAGAGCTACGTTTGCTTAAGCTTATTATATTTTCAGCATATGTTCACTACTTGATCACACTGTTAGACAGGCTTTTCTGCCTGGAGAGTGAAGCTATCGACCAGCACCTACTGTGTCTTTAAAAGTTAAAAGTGATTCTCTATGGGCTTTGGTGTGGGAAAGTGAGAAGACTTAGGTAAATGCTGAGAGCAACACACTGTAAGTCACTACCTCATTCAACCACTGAGGAAAAAAGAAAAAACTCTGAAATATCCCTTTAATGTATTTTTTGTCGATGCTGTGTTTCCCATACAGCATAGTTTGCATGACAAACACAACAGACATGAGTGTAATTGATGCTTTTGTCTATGTCTATAAAAGATATTTATGCTGCCTGGACAATGGAATAAGATGTATAATGCATCAGAAGTGCATTTCTTTGGGAGTATTAAAATTTAAATAACCTGGAAGACTCGTCCATGTCGCCGGATTTCCCCGTGATACTGGACATGCAGTCACAACACATCTGCCTCAGCTGAGGCCTCTCAGCCTGTAAATGTTTCAGTGAAAGCAGCAGAAGTAAAAGTCTCCTGTGGCTTTACGGTCCTCGGTTGTTGTGTTGTCACAGTGCAGCTTGAAGGTCCTCATGCCAGAGAACTTTGTAGGTGAGCCAGTACAGAACATTAAACATGAGGAAACTCATGGGGAAAACTGCGCGTGAGATGGTGTCGATCCGTTTTGCCCGATCCACAAAGCGCCTTCGTATGTCGTAGAAACCCAAACCAGGAGGTAAATCAGCAAACACTGGTGTCGCGTCCATCTCTGGTACGTTTCCTGCTGACAGTGCGAGTCCATAACTCTGGAAGAGTAAACCCTGCTGTGCCAGCTCGTCCTCCTGGAGGAAAAAGACAACACAGTGTCATCATCATTGGCTCGCATGAGAATCGTCTCTCCTTTTTATAGAGAGTGATTGGCTTTAAAAAGAAAATTGACAAGACAACAGTACTAACCCGGGAGCAAACACTGCACTGCTGGCTGACGCTCCCATGAGGAGCACTGTTGCCTGATGTGTTGTTTCCTTTACTCTTACTGTCACCATTTCCCTGCTGATGGGGGAAGAAAAAGAAATAGAACATGTAGTTAAAGGTCCAGGGTTTATTAGCAGACAGTGAATATACTACTTGTGACACCTTTAATATGGTCACAATTGTATTATATATTCTTATATGAGTCAGTACAAAAGGCCAGATTTAGAATTGTACTGTTTTTTGGGGTGTAATTGTAATATGTAATATGCCAAAACAATAGGGGAAAAAAACATGCACCAAATGTGGCCATTGTCAGCAATGTTACTGAACAGCGGCTCACGATCGCAGGCTTTCATCAGTGCTGTCGCTAAATACACCAGACTCCTCTGTTAAATATTGAGATTGAGAAAACATTTCCGTGCTAAATGTTGGAGATTAACGCACATGTTCAGGATTTTTAAGTCTTTTTAATTGATCACAGTTCGGCATTGTTTGCTTTGATTCTTGTGTCGGACTTTTGCTCATGCCTCTTCCAGGACGTCCCAGGTACCAGGTACTATCAGTAATGGAAAAGCAAAATAACGAGGCGAGTCGCGCTTGTGGAGGAATGTGCTTTACATTACAGCTTGTGATCTGAATACAGACTACATTATTTCCCGATGGGTGAAAATAAATTGCACTTAAATTGTGCTTAAATTAAGACTCAAGTTTGTTTCAGTTTGGTATTTTACCCAGTATCTCAAAAAAACAAGAACAGATTAATCATACTAAACGTCAGTATGTCGTGAAAGTCTTTCTACAAGTTATGTGGTGTAGTTATTACGATCCTACAGACTTTGATCTGCAGCTGCAAAGCTGTTTATGAATAAAAGAAATTAAAAAAACGGCAAACTAGTCACTGTGTTAGAAACTTATATATTTACACAGAAGGTAATTGACTAAATACAACAGTGTGCACAACCAGGTACACACCATACACTGTGTGAGTAATCGTTTCAAGTTCATATTCTAAATTGTTTATGTTTAACAGAACTTGCCTTCTTTTGTCTGCATTGTTGATGGGGGGGGGGTGGCGCCCCCTGTTGACGAGCCGCCACTATTTAAAAGTTACGTACATCAGCTTTAACGCGCAATTGTTTCTCGCAAAGTCTACACACCCCAGCAAGTGAGGAAGTTTTTAAAAAAAATGTAAGCAGATGGGTTTTGTGTTGTAGTGTAGTATAAATATCAGAAGATGCTCCTTCAGAGGTTTAAAGGTGGTTGTACCTGTTTTGTCCCTCATATTCTTCTTTCTCTAATAAAGTCCAATGTGAGGCAGCGAGATATGATTAAGAGAATATTCCGTGCACAGAATTAATCACAGGTCAGGGCTGTCTGCTGTTCCCGGCTAGAGAACGACATGCAGCTGAGAGGTGGAGCTGGGTGCAGGGAATAGCAGGTGACAGCTGCCCGAAGGCCAGCGTGGGTGGGTTTGCACTCACAGTTCTCTGTCGCTGTCGCTCTTTGAGCTTTTTTCTCAGCCTGAAGAACTCCTTGTGCTGGCGTGAAACAAAATTAACGGCGGCATATTCCAGTAGTGCAGCAAACACGAACAGAAGGCAAACTGCCATCCAGATGTCTATGGCTTTCACGTAGGACACCTGTAAAGGCACAAATAATCCAGTCACAGACAGTTCACATTCATATTCATTAACCTCATCCGTGTATAACAATTAAAAGACATTAAAAGAAACAAGAATAATCTGTTTTTCACTGATGTTTAAGTAATTGTAGTGAAGACTTTGAATTGTATGGTAAAGTTTAACTTCAAATTAACCCAATTAGGCAAAAATCAGTTAGGGATCCACTGCAATCTTATGTTTTTATAAACAACATTTTAAAACAACATTGTTGTCTCAAAATGAAAAAAAAAATAAAAAAAATAATTTAAAAAGATAAAAAGGTGAGAGGAAAAAACATAGAACATACACAGCAAATGCTCACACTGTTGGTTATTAGTGATGTAACTCATAATTATGTTTGATTCATCTGTCAATTATTTTCTCATTTAATGACATTTGGAGTTGAATGAATTGGAACAACACTCACACCTGATAACTGGTTCCCTCAGAAAACAACACCTGACTTGAGTGTGGGAAAAGACTTCATGGGATTATCAACACTTCTGCTCCTGATAACACTAAACTAAACTAAATAAATATTATACATATGAGACAATCAGGGCAGAGACTTTTACTTCGTATACCCTTCCTGACACAACCCTGTCATTTATCTGGGCTTGGGACCAGCATTAGGAGTACACTCGATATGGCCCCCTAGTCCTTGGATCCCGAACTGGCAACCCTTTGGTTACAAGCCCAGTTCCCCTCTGCTCATCCACGGGCTGCCCATTTTTCCCTCTGTGTACAATAAACAATAATGAAGTTGTAAACTGCCCTGACCTTTGGCAGTGATGCCCTGGATCCAGAGCTCTGTGTTGTCATGGTGAGCACGGTAGTGATGCCCAATCCCACTCTGGCCGGAGCTGCGTCCATGTTGATCCAGAACGACACCCAGGACAGGATGACAGTGAGCAGGCTCGGTATGTACATCTGGATCAGATAGTAGCCCATTTGACGTTCCAGGTAGAATTTGACCTCAATGCATGTGAATTTACCTAAACAGAGAGAGATGCAACCCGACTGTGTTATCGTCTGTGGAGGATGCTGGGTGGCAGGTCGTCAGCTGTCATGTGTACCTGTGTTGTAGTGTTTGGTGCAGTAGCCAAGGCCTTTTTCCTCTTTCAGCACAAACTGAGGAAGAGTCAGATCATCAGCCACTTGCACCGCTCCCACGTCCAACCATTCAAAAATAAGATCGTTCATGGTGTATCCAACTAGAGGAGAGGCACACGATACGTAATAAGGCCTATGATACATAATCATCAATGACAAAAATCAATGGTAATGACACATTGACTGAGCTTGCTGATGTTAACAAGAACCAGCTTGAGATTTGGACGTTGTTTCTCACATTTTACATTTCTCATATCTCTGAAGTCTGTGATATCATCTATGATCTCACATGTTTGCTGCTTTATCTCGCAGCCTTTTCTGTCCCGAAATTAAAGTTTGTGTCAGGTTGTAAACTAATGACGCCCCTCACCTTAGTCCACAGAGAAAACTGATTTTACATCACAGCACAAAGGAGTTGATGATCCACTTGTGTTATCTTGGGTCTCTGGTGTTGGGTGCAGTGAGTGGCTAATGACACAAACTTCAGCTTACAGTTGGAAAACGCTGTCTGACAGTAAGAAAACGTGCTGAGCATATTCTTGAAATATCATAGCCTTAATCTAGTGCTGCTGTAAGTGTCCGTGGTTCAGCTCAGCGCTTACAATGTGTCAAAAAACCCGCACTATCTCTTTAATATCAGATGAACTCACAGCTTTCCAGCTGCATGATACATGTCTGACTGTCCATGGGGAAGTTTTTCAGATCCATGGGACAGGAGAGCGTGAGCGTCAGCCTGGAAAAACAGAGACAGCAACTCCATGATGGCACTGGAATGTGTGGAACATTGAAAGATGATGCGGCCACACTGTAATCCACAACAGGACAAACGTGAGTAGATGAGGGACCAACCCTGAAATCCCACTGCACCATTTTATTCCCTGCTCACGTGTCTTCCACGTTAAAGGTCCCATCAAACAACTTTCTCAAACATTAAGTATGGTTGTATGAGGTACTAACTCATAGCCATTGCTGATTGATGAAGATTGAAGAGTGAGAATCAGACATGGACTCTTGCTCTCACTGAAAATATGTCAGATAGCACATACTCAAGAAAACAATATCTGAAAAATATGTTTGCCACTTTGTCTCCTCATCAGAGTCCCGAAACATGAAGTTTGTGTCGCTTTGTCAACTATTTGCTGCCCACATAAAAGTCCATTGAGACACCATAGGTTTTACATCACGGTACACGGGAGTTGTTGATCCAATGTTGCCTCCCTTAGTGTAAATGTTATTTTATATTTTATGACTCCAGTATTTGAAATCCTACATTCGTATTAACCTAAATGGCACAAACGTACCAAACGAGGCAGCAGCAGACTTTGGTGTGGGAGTTCTTGTCCACTTCGTACTTCCTTGTGTCCCTGCTGGCAGTCATGTGAGAGTCTGGCACAATGGTGTCTTCTCAGGGAACCACACGTCAATAAACCTGAACTATCCATTTCAGATATGCGTCTTTTCTTTCCTCCTACAAGCATTGTGTCGATGAGCACTATAGGAGATGGTGTGAGGCCATTTTCAACAGATTTGAACCTCATGCCTTGTTATTTTGTTAGTCATCTAAGGTTAAGGGTTCAGCCAGGGTTTATGTTTAATAGAGTAATACTGTTTCCTCTTCAACTCCTTACCGTCATGCTACAATGCACTGTGTCGTGCAACATTACTGACCAGAGCCTGCAGTTACCGTTTAGATTACGACTGAACTACACTGCAGTGAAGCGAACACACTGTTGGACCACATGTTCAGAGACTTAGAGGCTTATATTCACTTGGTAACTTAACAAACCACAGATGAGTCACGACTGATGAGCGACGTGCATAATTAAGCCAGATTCCTAATTTACATGGACGATCACCTGATGCTGTAGAGGACATTTCCATTCTGGAATATGCGAAGCAGTTTGTTGTCCGTCGTGACCTCGTGGAAGTTTGCTCCCTTTTCATTTGCAAAGAACAGGTCGGGTTTCCAGATGGAGTCCAGCATGGAGGGGTCCAGGTCCAGAGAGTCATCTGGATACTCCTTATAGGCCAGTCGAGGGTCATTCCACTGTTGTCTCAGAAATATGTTGAGGCGATAGTCCTGTGGTACAGAGTTAAGTCATACAGATAATAAAATCTCCTGCAGCTATTGTGAGAGTATGTTTGACACGTTCTCTCACTTTTAGGAAACTGGAAACTGAAGTATGTAAAATATTTACTCTCGCACACCAAATTCCATAGAGAAAAGCTTTACTTTTTAGCGATGGGGACACAGGAGCTGCTGTCTCATGCTGCCTCATTGGGTAAGTTTGTGTCACTGAAATAAAGCATTTCAAGCACCAAACACATTAGAACACATTGAACTTGCTGTTGCAGGTTCAACAGTTGACCAGCAGCTGCTGTTTGTCTGTCTGTCTGTCTGTCTGACTATGTGTCAGTACATCATACGACCACACTTAAAATGAAAAACAGAACTATGATATTTTATTAACGATTGTGAGGTGGACACATAGGCACATCAGAAACAAACTAATAACCACGGTCTATGTGAGCACACGCAGACTCGTGTGTCTCAGTCAGTGTGACTCACACAGAAGCAGGTGGGAGTCACATGAACGCTGACAAATACAGACAAAAACAAATGAATGACAGCGAATGAATTAAAACTGAATGGATAGCTTTCAAAAATGCACGAGCCAACATGAGCTAAACCTTAATTAATTCAGTTAAACTTCATTCATAAAGAATAGCTCCCAATTTGACAGAGAGATGAGAAAATCATAGTGGACACCATGTGATGATCTTACGAGATGGTTTAATATTTAAGTGTTTTTGAAATTCACTGAGTGGAACACATTTATACACATTTCCTGAAGTATTATTAGATTAGTTTGTTTCTTAAAGTGATAGTTCAGGTTTGTGAAGTGTGATTGTGTGAGGCACTGACATCAGCGCTGACTGAGCTGTGTACACCCCCTGCTGGGCTGTCTACTCTTTACTAAGAATCTGCTTTATCTGCTTTTCTTTTTATTAGACAGGTGGAAAAAGTGTCACCTAATCAAATCTATGCTCTTTTAAGAATAGAATAAAAGCTACATTAAAAAATGTTTGTAAACTGCTCATTCTCCAGCACCAAAGTCCATAAAGGAAATAATCTACTGCTGCCTCATTTGGCCTCACAAGTTTGTGTCACTCAGGTAAATCCAAACACAGGATTTCAAACACCATAGTCACAACCTGTGTGTTGTGATGTCAAATGATTTTCTCTATGGACTTTGGTACAAGGAGGTGAGCGATTTACTTGAGTTTCCAGGTAGGAAAGGACACATGACAGTGAGAAAAAGCAGCAAATTTACTATACTATTCTATCGTAAACTCATGCCTTGCTCGTGTCCCACTATGAAGACAGATGGGACACCATATCATTGTAATTTAGCTTTAAGAAAATGAGTTTAAAAAAAAAATAAATAATAATAATAATAATTCTCACCATTGTTGTTTCCGTGATGGATCCAAAGCTGTTGATGAAGATGTTGCAGGTGACATTGACAGGAGGACCTGACAGAAGCAGAGTATCATCACAAATCAGAGTCACGTCATCCTCACACCTGACGTCATCGTCTGAAACACGGCCGATAGTGAGACCTGCCATGATGTAGCTCGGAGACACTGGCACTGTCTCAAAGACGGAGCTGGAGGTGTCAGAGCTGAAGATGCTGAGATTTCCGTTGAAAGTGACCAGAGATTAACATATTAGGGCAGCCTTTCTCAAAGTCTGCTCTTGAGCAGATTGTCTGACTTGAGCAGTGCAGTGGACCAGTTTGTGACACCGCTGACCGCAACCGCTTTGGGGCTATTTTGAGTTAGGGGTCCAGGACCAGGAGTGTTTTTTTAAGGGTTAGTGGTCCTTGGACTGCACAAGTTTAAGAAACACTGCATTAGAGGGACAACTCAGGTTGAACGGTTTGGAGATAAAATAAGAGAGTCATGGTTGAGAGGGTTTGGTCACGTGCAGAGGAGGGACAGTGATCATTTTGGACAAAGGATGTTGACGATGGAGCTGCCGGGCAGGAGGAAAAGAGGAAGACCACAGAGAAGGTTCATGAATGTTGTGGAGGAGGACATGAGGACAGTTGGTTTAACAGAGGAGGACACAAGGGAGAGGACAAGATGGAGACATATGAATGTGATCTGGGGGATTTTTATGACAGTAAACTGAATAAATTGCTCATTTTGAGGTTTGGGAGATTCCTTTATGAGGAAATCATCAATTTTATATATAAAAAAAATGTTTTTATACGACAATACAATTCTCATTGATGATTATGAGAATGGAAGATCACTTAGAGAGTGGCAAGGCATAATGTTGTCACCTGCATTCTCTCTACATTTTGATCCAATGGATCAGGAAGACCTTCTGGTTCTGTTTAGACCTTTACATGCTTATAGCTACTGCCATCGTACATACACATGACAATTCATCCTAATCTGTTCAGATGTTGCTGAGATATACACATTTGAACTTGTTCAACGTGACTGAACCATGTTACATTTGAATTGAGGACGTATTCTGGATCAGATCCGGCTGAAACTGATGATATCGCGTCATACGTATACTGAATTTCCTTCAAAATCCACTGAGTCTTGACAGCGCTATCATTTTTAATAGGGTTGTCCATTATAAGAGATTTCTTGAGGCTTCACTCAAACATTTTTATGTCAGATGGCAGGGTTAGGGTTAGGGAAATGAGTCATTTTGCTCGAATATGAAACATCGCTAAGTGCAAAATAACCTCGGCTATCTGCTTCCTTCATGCTGATAAATGGACTTCGATGAACTTGTGTTGTCATGCTTCCATCAGCGTGGCCCTCGTCGTCATAGACAAGTGAACCTTTAAATATTTCAGTGGCTCATTTTCTTACAGGCAATCATTTATTGATTCTCCTTTAGTTAAATTAGTTTATTTATAGATAATCAGCCGGGACTTACCCGACATGCACTGACACAGATGTGGAGCAAGTATGAAATATGTATGACATGTGACCCCAGAGGCTGGGGATGGGGGCAGGGGGGCAGGGATGGTTTGGGGGCGGGGGCGGCGCTATGTCAGAGAAAATGTGCTGGCTGCGGATCGCAGTTAAACTGGCCTGTGGGTCAATAAAGACGAGAAGCTGCAGATCTGAAAGAGAAGTCCGTGTACAAACATCCTGAACCTGAGGCTGTAGGTCAGTATAAAAGCAGCAGCAGCAGCACATGACTAAACAAAAGCTCCTGTGGGAAATCACTCACTGTTCTGACTCATCTGTGAAGGATTTGTTCTGCCTCGAGGTGCGTTTGCCTCCACAGGAACTCTAGCGACTTTTCCAGGGGAAAGTCTCAGCTCAGCTTCTTCTGCAGACTGAGCAGCGTATACTTCACCACACCTGTTCTGATGGAGGAGAAGCTCCTCCAACTACACACACACACACACACACACACACACACACACACACACACACACACACACACACTCTCTGTTACCTTTGAAGTTTGGTCTGATGCGGGCGTCGTAGCCAGATGTGCGTCCCATCAGCTTGTCCAGGAAGTCAGATGGAGAGGGAGGTTTGGCTGCTCTGCCGGGGAACTTCATCTCCTTACAGAGCACAGACCTGCACGTGACAGCACATCTAACTCCACGTGTTCGCTGACTTCACCATCATTACCTCTCGTCTCTTCTTATCGTGTGGAAACACGTTTGTGCTGCAGGTGTTTAATATTTAACAATTTGTTTGAAAGAGTTTTTAAAATGACCTGCATTTTCTAATGCACTTTTTTTTTTTTTTACATTGCCCACAGCATTAAATTGTGTAATAATTGTCCAAAGACTGCATTTAACTTGTCAACATTTTGGTGTCTCTCATTAAACAAGCACTATATACATTTACACGTGCACATAAAAACAGAGGATAATAAATGTGTATTAAAAACGTGAGTACATTTTCTATGCAGTAATTGTGTCGAATAAGCCTATTAAACGTATATGTAATGAAATAAATAAAAAAAATAAGTGATTTGTAATAATATTGTATATTATTTCTCTGTTAATAATTATGAGGTGGTGCCCTTTTTTTCCGACTCCTAAAATGCCTGTGAATGGCACTGACTTTATAAATCTTATTTTATGACCAGTTTTATTTTGTATTTGTACAGTTTTGGTTAAAATGTTTAGCTTATTTTATTGCATATAATCCATTTTTGTATTTGTCAAATGTTGAGTGAAAAGACTCACTGTGTGTGTTAATCCTGCATCTAACATGCATGAAAGTTTTCATTTCACAGTGGTTGTTGTCTCTTAATTATGTACATATATATATATGTATATATGTATATATATATGTATATATGTATATATATGTATATATATATATATATATATACATATATATATATACATAAGAATGCATAATTTGTCTGATTGTGTTATCACAGTCAGTGTTGACATGACTCTAGGTCAGAAAAGCACACAGCTCACGTCCATAATTATGTCACGTTGTAATCAATAAACATGCAGTTTAAACATTAATATTGGGAAGGAAAAGAAAAACCTGCAATTTTGCAGAATGAAATAAAAATGATATAAATCTTATGTGTCCTACCTGTGTTGCAGAAGAATGACAGATGAAGACCAAACCACACAGAAGACGTGCAACAGCATTCTTAGTTGGTGGAAAAAGCAAATGATGAGACCAATGGAGAGAAGAGTGACAAAGACAGAGAAGAGAACTCTCTCTCTCTCTATCTCCTGGAAAACACAGAGAGCTGCTGCTTTGTAATTCAAAATCCTGGGAAGTGTTGTTTTTTTCTTCTTCTTCTTTCCTCTGCCTGTGTTTGTGTGACTGACTTCAAGCTTTATTTCTTTTTCATGGCCATATGCATGATGAAGGAATTACTGCCAGGACATTTAAAGGGACAGGAGCCTTTTTCACAACAGCTCCAGAATCACAGCAATGTCAGGGGTTCAAAAACACACTTTTGACTGACAAAATTATTAAACTATTCATAACAAATAATTTGACTCAAAGTGCTTTATAACACAGAACCACAAACCTGAAAGAAGCCTACCAGAGAAAGGAAATACTACCAGATTTTCTACTATTTCATCATCAAAGATTAATGTCGCTCAAGTAAATACCTTCATGTTAAATTAAATCAACCCTGACACAGACCCCTTTTTCATTTCAACATATGCTATATTGTTGATGTATAGTATAGGGCCAACATTATTATTATTATTTTATTACTACTAAACTATTAATCAAGTATTTTGATAATTTTATACATATAATTTTAGCACTGATCGACCTTTCCCACCATATTCTGCATTTTATGGACAGAAACAACAAATCGATTGATTGAGATAATATCAACACAAAGCACTCTATAACGGTGGTTCCCAAACACTGGGTCGGGACCCACTGATGCGTCATTAGACATTTTCTTTAGGGAGGTCCCTAAACAAATTTACAGAATGTTTCCAACCTTTTATTTAAAATTTAGGTGTCTAAATGTTTTAAATAACATGAATAAAGTGAAGTTGTAATTATTCGCTCAACATCTGATTCAATTAGTCGCTGCATTGTGCACAAATTTGCTTGTGTCACGACAGTTTGTCATCTTTGAAAATATCGGAAGTTTAGGAAACACTGCTCTATAATCTGGAGTCATAATTGAGATTAAAGTAATCTAAAGGCATGTCCTCACAGTGAAGAACACAGGATGTAGTAAACCTACAAAACTGCAGTTGGAACAAAAGTCGGGCAAAATTGTTGCATTCAAAGGGATTAAAGGATGACGCACTAAGTTCCAATGAATTCAGATTTGACACATTTCTGTGTCAGTACACATCCACACAGAGCTGTGTTGAGTTTCTGGTCTAATTATTTCATCTCCAAATAGACTATCAAGTTCAGAGGCCTTGTGCTTAATCCCCCATATAGTATATACATATAGAGAGAGAGGGAGTGTGTGTGTGTGTGTGTGTGTGTGTGTGTGTGTGTGTGTGTGTGTGTGTTGGGGGGGTTGTTCGGCCATTTACTCGTGTAAAATTAATGTCAAAGGAAGCGACAGGACGTTATGGCTGCACGTGTTTGCCTCACACTTGAGAGGCTGTTCCACACTTTGGCTCCAGAGCTCACACTGTCAAACTGGATAAGAGATGTGAAGAAAACATGAATGCACTCCTAATAAGACGAAGTCCACAGTTAGAGGGAAGGAAGAAAAAAAAAAAAAGAAAAAAAAGAGAAAAACATTTTGCATGCTTGAGTGTTCTCACCCCCGGACAAGATAAGTAGGCCAAGTGTCATCCTAATGTTTTGCTGGAGTGGACGTCACATTCTCTACCATACAAGTCTGTCTTTGCCCATTTATACTGTATGAACGGTAATTGCCATTAGCTGATGTTAGAGCTCAGTTTTAAAGGGGTAGTTCAGGATTGTATGACGAGCACTCACACACTCACTGACTGCTCTGTGTTCACCCTGCACTGAGAGCCAGTTTGAGCCTTGGCTGCCAGCACCAACACAAGTGGTTCTCCAAGTCTGGGTCTGGACCCACAGATGTTTTTTTTGTGTGACGTGATGTGTGACACCAAGTTCAACTAAGCTCAGTTTTATGTCTACAGTTTGACCTCTGAACTGTCATTGTAGCAGCGTGCCACACAGATGTGGAAATGTATGTTTATTATTTATTACATTCACCTTTACTGCCTTTGCTGCTCGGACATTGAGGGACTAATAAAGCATTATCTTATCGTTCAGTGAGAACGAGCGTCTTTGTTTCAAGCTGGTTCTTGGCTCAGGAAGGTGAACAGTGGTGCACATAATGCACGTAATGTCGACTAGGCTAATACAATTCAACTTTGGATTTAAATTTGGACTGTCCCTCCATGGTCCAGTACTACAGTTGAGACGTGTGACCCACACTAAAGCATTAACGTGCTTCAAGAAACATGAGCTTAACCTCACAGTATTTACCAACCAAACAATCACAGCTCAGTGCGATAACAAAAGCATCACTCCAGTTTAAAAATAGTTTTTATTGCAGCTTTTTCTCACGACTAGCTGCTTTGATCACACGAAGTGAAACGATTTCTCCCATGTTTAACATGTTTCCAGCCTGGTGGGGGAAGCAGACACACACACACACACAATCACACAGGTGTGGTGGCGGTAGCAGGACAAAGAAACAAACAGGTGCCTGCACAGACAAATTTCAAATATGAAAATATTACAGTGACAGGATGTTCAACGTCCCATTTAGATTGGTTGCCTCTTAAAGAGTGTGGCAATGATTCAGTCTGCATAAGTGCTCTCCTATAATAATGGTCTGGAACACATTAATCCTCATGAATGTTGAAGAGCTTGGCCACTTCGTTTAGATCCGCATGTTCTTCTCCATCCTTGATGATCTACAAACAGACAGATATTATTTTCTTAAATCAACAAAATCCACTTCTATGCACACTTTTCATGCTGCCATACTGTATGATGTTTGACTGGTTGCTTGGTAATGACGTTGCTTAAAAATGACGGAATGACATTTCCTTTGAAAGGAGTATGTCACAGAAATGTATGGATAGTTGTTTTTTGAAGTAATGTCACTTGTGCTCTCAACAGCCTTGTTAAAAGTTGCTATTATATAGGAACAGTGTGTACCTTCCTTGCAATGGGCATCCTGTTGAACACGTTCCACAGGATGATGCCCACCACCACTTTGTCTCTCAGGTAGAAGATGACTCCTTTGCCGTAGTTGTCTCTTTGCTGCTCCACGGCAGCAGCAGGCGTTGTAGAGGCCACTGGACTCACAGCTGTGTCCTCTGTTTCACTCTCTGAGCGGATCCCAGTTCCTGCAGTGCGTTTAACACAAGCTTCAGTCTGACTCTTAGTCCTCTAACTCCATCTCTGTTTGCTGTTGCTTTACAGGATTAAGATCTGTTTTCCCCCCTACCCAGTGAATGTTCCTACCTGACTTCTCTGTAGCAGCTTTTGGTGTGTCCTTGGCAGTGGCTTTGGCAAACACTCCTACTGTTGGTAAGCTGCTGTCAACGATCCCAATGGCTTCATATCCTACATCGGGACCCAGATCACTCCTGTGACAGAAGCAAAAACTGGATTTATCTTTCCTGTGTTGAAGTTTTCCATTACAGTGTCCATAGTCCACTTTACCCCACTTTTGTTTTATATTAAGTTATAACACATTCTACAGTTCCATTAACAACATAAGAGATCATAAGTTAGTATTTTGCTGTGTAGATCTGTGAATAGTAGGACTGTGCAATTAATCCAAACTTGTGTTTCAATTACGATTCCAAAAACAAAACAATGGGAAAAAAAAAACAATTATTACAAAAGAGGAAAATAATACTTTCAATGGTGTTTGACTTCCTGTCTCGCTCGTCATCCGGCAAAAATAGAACACAGGCATTCAGTCGACTAAATATACAATCTTTTATAGTTATTTTAAAGGTAAACATGGATGGTTCCATGATTCAAGTTCAAGTAAATGAGTAATCATTTGAAATAATCGGGATTTCCATAACCGAGCAGCCCTAGTGAACAGTGTCACTATTTGCATCATGCTGCCGCATTATGCTGCCTCCCGCACGAGCTCCTAGTCTTTTGTTCTGCCCCATTTCAGACAGACAGCGCAGCTCTATAGACCTTCGGACGTCACATGACTCCGATGTTTCTATGACCCTCCATCATGGCAGCCTGAGATGCAGCAAAAAAAAAAAAAAACTTGTCAGAGTTTACTGTCACTTTAAATCCACGGAGATCGGCCGATATAACGCAAAGCGGGACAGACTGCATATATCAGATCCTTATAATGCCCATGCCGTGTGAGAAGACATTATTCCTGACATTAGGACTGCTCCATTATGGAGAAAAATCATAATCACAATTATTTGGGTCACAATTGAAATCCCGATTATTTCAAACCATTACTCCTCAGCAAGGAAAAGTAGCTATTGGCCTAAATGACATCATCACCTAATGGGCATAATTGGCCATGTGTATGTATGTTTTTTTTAATGTCACACACAGACAGACCATGATGCCATTTTTTTCCCCTTGTCCTCATAATTTATTAGTTTCTTCACATTGTGCTTGATGACGTGCATGAGAGGGTTATAAATTTGCATCCAAATTATACGCACTTTCATCCTGTCTGTTGTGCAAAGACCTTTAGAACAATACATGCTTTCACGTCAGTCTCTCCAAAAGTCTCTCAGAAAAAGTAGGTCAGCTACCAGAGCTCTATAGTTGCAGATGTCTCAAACAATCATGTTGTTTTTCTGAATATTAGTTAATAGATGCATAAGGCAAAACAGGAAACTGAACTTTGTGATGCTTTTTAAACAGACACACACAAGTCCATCCATCCATCATCTCCCGCTTTACCCTCCACATGAAGGTCGCAGCTGAAAGAGGGTGAAAGGTGGGGTACACCCTGGACAGGTCGCTAGTCCATCTCCGTTAATTCTTTCATCAATTAACATCAATGGAATTTTTTTTATCGTGGGATGACATATTTTTACCCTGGGGAATGTTTTTGAAGACATATCATAAACGATGACATATCGCCCATCCCTAATCTGTGTCTGACTATGCATCAGCACGTAACACACAGACAATTAAAAGACCTAAACTATCACTTTAAAGCTGTTTTCTCAATTTGCTGCCACAGCTTTCGTTTGGAGGACTGTACTGAATGTGTAACTACAGGAACAGAAGTAGCCAGATACCTACCAGAACATTGACTGATGCCAGTAAGGTTTGTTAGCTCCTGTCATGTTCTCTCCTGCGAGTCTTCCACTCACAACAGCATGATCGTGGTGCTCTACTCGTCTGCGACCCAGTCTGATGTCGTAGAAACATGCAGCATCGCCTGCCTGAGATGAGACAGAGGGAAGTCTGGATTAGAGGCTTGGATTAGGATGTGGAAAAAGTTACTTCATTCAAAAACAAGGCAATCAGAGATGGCAGCCTCTGTTGGTCATAGTGGCAAATGCAGAAGCACAGACAGACAGACAGACAGACAGACAGACACAGAGCCACCAAAAACAAAATTTGTTAGTTCACTCCCACTCTGTGGAGTGCAACTAACTGGAAAGAGGAACAGTTGTCATGATGACTGTGTGAAAGTGGCTGTATGAAAGTGTGAGTGAATGGGTGTGAATGGCAAAACCGTAGCGTAAAGCAGATTTGAGTGGTCATCAATAACAGAAAAGCACTATATAAATAAAAAAGCACATTTGTTCAATTGGAAAAACAAGGGTGAGTCGTATCAAACTACTGACTAACAGTTAATCCATTAATCATTGTAGGCTTCAAGTAAGAAGTCAGGAATAACAAATAGCTCACATTGGTCCAAGACATTCAATCATTAACAGTAAAACTACCACCACAACTAGTTAACTGAAACTACATTAGTCTACATGCTTCTTAACATACAACACCACATAAACCTGTAACCCATAAATGTTTTTAATGAGTTCAGTTGAAGAGCTTGTGATTGATCAACTAATAATAAATCATTATTAAATAATAAAAAATACATATGAAACCTAGTGGCATTAAATTCCTTATGACATTGAATTATTTTTACCAAAGTGATTACTCTGTTCATGTAAGAAGTTTAGAATTAGCAGTGAGTAGTAAATTTAAAAAGGAGACATTTTTGCAGATCTACTCCACATAGACCACAAACCCTTCAACAAAAAAAGTATAAAAAACAAGTTGTAAATTGTTAAGTTCATTGTTAACTAACTAATATTTGATTCTATTGTGGTCTTGGCTGGACCAACATGGTGACAAATGGTTCAGGGGCTAAAGTGGAAAGATAGTTTTGAATCATTCTTCAACAGCTCTGATCTGGAACTTACCACCCAGATATTGGACCTGGCTTGCAGCTCTGCGTTGACCCGGAAGCCACCAAAGTCAGAGTCCACCTCCAGACCTGCAGACTTAGCAAGGTCAACATTAGGCTCCAGCCCAACAGCTGCAACAATGTGATCAGTTTCCACCTGCGAAGGCAAAGCCACAAATAATAAGAGACTGAAAATAAAGCTCTACGTTTCCTGAAATGAAATACAAATATTCAGAGATGAGAACCTACCAATCGGCCATCCTTCAACTGGATTTCTAATTTATCATCTTTGAAGGTCACAGATTTCACCAACGCTTCTTTGATGACTTTAACACCCTCTGGAAAACCAAAATGAGAATATTTTATATTAAAAAATGATTAAAACTCTATGGCCTTAGACACACTGAACCAGAACCACAACTTTTTTGCTCTTAAAATGTTTTCAGTAAATACTGTAAATAAATGGTTTTAAAAAATATCTTCATCCACACAAAACACCCCAAAAACAACTTTAAACGCTGTAGTACATCTACTGGGCCTGTATGTGGCACTGTAACAATGCCACAGAAATACACCATAAGTAGAGAAGGAAGCATAGAGCATGATCACAAAGCTTACACTGTGTTTACAACTTGTTTTATTTTATTTTTCATCATTATTATTATTATTGTTTTGGTTTTTTTAAAAGCTTTATGTATACATAATTCTGCAGATTATCCTTGACTCCTCCTTGTGTGTCTCTTTGACCAGTTCTTACAACTAGCTGTATGAATGAGATTCATTCAAGCTACGAATTTTAAAAAAAAGGACATTAACCTCTCTTGACTTTTTCTGTTGTCCAGTTGCTCAGATACTCAGGCAGCACTTTTCCCATGTTGCCTTTCTCAGGGAACATCTGTACCACCTCCAGACCGGACTCTGTTGCTGCAGAAAGAGAAAACAGCAGCTAACATCTGTTAAATAACAGCTCATCATTTCTTCTGTTAATGTCCACCATCTTGTTTGGGAGTCTTACATCTCCTGCCGAGGGCGCAGGCCAGCTCACTGCCCATGAAGCCGCCTCCGATGATTGTGATAGACTTAGCATTTCTGGACACATTGTCCAAGGATTTGAAGTCATCGATCTGTGCAGGAAAACAAAATGTATGTTATCGACAGGAGTTGGAAAAAGGTCATATATGTCATACCTTTACTATCACTATCACCATCACTTACTATCATTAATTGGATTTCAATACATACACTAAAGTCATTGACTTTTTTAAAGCAATTAACATTACCTTTCTCATTACCATTGGAAACACTCTATGGAGCTTTAGTTTTAGTTTATTTTATGTGTTAAGTTTCCAAAAACTGAAATAATCTACTTGCAAACATCCAGTCCACAGCATCTCATCACACATTTACAATCCCCAGACTTTTTATTGTAGTATCCATTGCAAATCCATTATTAAACCACAACAACAATAGTAATCATCATCATCATCTACTGGTGAGTATCTTCCCATATCAAGTCCCAATCTAATATGTGAATTTCCCTAGAGAACACAGCTGCTTCATACATAATTTACTAGGGGCTTGGTTTGTCTTAGAAACTATGATTAAACTAAATGGTGAAAATATTACTTCTCTACATATTAAACAAGTGGTTTAATACTTTATGTGAATATTCTATACAAACACTGAATAACTGTGACGTTCAGTTGCTTTGGTCCCCACTACAGCATGCGTGTGGGTGTTCTTGTATTTGTTACGTCTTTAGGACCTTTTCTGTCATAAAAACTGACCTCAACAGGATCGGTAGTCCTAATGGAGACCAAAACCTGGTCCAAATGAGGAAGAATCTTATTTCTGAGGAACTCGTTAAGTTTAGGGCTAAGATTTGAATTATAGTTAGGTTAAGTTATGGTTAAGGTTAGGTAAGGTTGTGTCAAATCCAATCAACGCATACCAAATTGTATAAAATTGTCCCATAATAAAAAGTATCTTCCTTATATATATATATATATACACACATCTTGAATCATCTAAAGGAGAGACACACACAACTTTTTCTTTGTGGCAGCAGTACATACAAAGCTGATATAAAGCTAAAAACTGACCTTGCGGAACAAAGTTGTTCTCTTAATCACTTCCTCGTCTGCTCTTTCAATAGCCTGCAGATTTCTTGGCACGCCGCCTGAAAAGCAAAGTTCAAATTGATTTCTCTGCGTTTTAAGACACATAGGCATTAACAGAGGCATTTACACTCTCTTACCTGTCGCAATCAAACACTTGTTGTATGAAATCTCAGTACCGTCGTCCAGTTTTACTTTGTTCCCTCTCACGTCCATATGAGTCACCTGAAAATATTAAATTATGCATTTGTTGTGTAAAATCTCAAGATAGTCCAAACGTCAAATGAGATTTAGATTTTTTTAAAAAATCTTAATTTCTCGTGTGTGTTATTTATGCACCTTTTTGCCAGTGAGAACAGCCACTCCCCCATTTTCTGCACTATCCAACTCCTCTGGCTGAATGTAGAACGACGGTGGCTGGAAGAAGATACTGGCAAAGATATACAAAGATATTAAAACAATCGGAGTGTGTAAACTAATAAGATATCTTCCCATATGTGTGCTTTCAGTGGCCAATAGCAAGTTGTGTCACCTGGTGTTTTTGAGGGAAATGTTCATGTCGTAAATAGTTAATCTTCCTCAACACCTTCTTCAGTGGTTTATCTTGCCATTAGACAGCCTTTTTAGATTGGTGAGATTGGTATTTACTCAATTAATCAAGTACTTGTTTGGTCCAAAAAATGTTGATCAGTACTTCCCAAAACCTCTAAATGATGATGTTCTCAAATGTCTTGATTCCGTTTTAATTTCTTTGTTATATTGAGCAAAAAAAAGAGAAAATATTTCCATTTAGGAAGCTGAAAAATCTGAGAACTTATCAAAATTGCTGCAGCTCTAGTTCAGATTGACGTAGGTGACACAAACTAACCAAACAGTAGCAGTGATTGGAACAGCAGCTCCTGTGACCTCATGACTTAAAAAACTTTGATATAGACTTTGGTGCAGGAAAGTGAGCAATGTACGAGTAAATTCAGTTGCTTGTCAAAAAAAGTCAAACAGCAAGATAAAGCAGCAAATATATTCTAAAGATATCATACAATTGAGCAGCTTCTTGTGTATGTGTCAGTACCTCATACAACCACACTCTCTAATTAGGCATAAGTGGGACAAACGCAAACTTATACACACCTCCTTTCTTTTCCATTCCACTGTTTGAAACGCAGTGTTTCTGTTACACTGGAGTCATCGGAGAACCACAGCTCCTTGGACAGAGGTGGTCTCATGTATGGAAGGTCCGGCTCATCAGTCACAATTAGCACCTGGTAGCAAACACAAGGACAAAGCACTCTTAAGAAAAACACTGGTGAAAGTAGATGGATAATGAGCTAAACTCCACTTTTTCTAGATTTCATTGTGTAAAAACAGAGGCTGGACTCACCCTGGCATTGGGGTCTCTGGCTCTAATAGAACGGGCTGCAGCGAAAGAGGCAGTGCCTCCTCCAATGAGGAGGTAGGGGGCATGGGAGGGTATCTTGGCAGAGGCAGGTGTAGACTCCACTGCTGGAATTTGCATGAGAGAGAAACGGCGAAAGGAAGAGCAAAGAGAAATGAGCAATAAGCAAAAGCAGGAGAGAAATACAGTTCATCAATAACAATAAACATTAACAAAAATACACCTGGAAAGGAGTAAATGGACCTGGTAAACAAAGAGAAATTACATTTGTTATGTGAGTGGATTTAACAGTTAACATTACAAAAACCCAAACAAGAAGGAGACATGAAGAGGCGCTGAGAAAGGCTGTTATGGGGAAAAAAATATTAAGAACTATATAAATAAGGGGGAAAAAGGTGCTTGAAATAAACATTAACAAACTATCGTATGTTATGTCTGTCAACTTCTGAGCTCCAGCCAAAGCTGGACGATTGCCTTACCACTTTCTACAACTTCGGGCTGAGGCTCTGCAGGCTCTGCTGCAGGGGTTTCTACTGCTGCTGCTGATTCTGTTAGTATAACCGCATCGTTACACAGTTGAGACACAATAAACCTGCATGTGGTAAATATAAATCACAGGATCCATGCACAGATGTGCTTACCACTCTCCTCAACAGGTGCAGGAGATGGATCTGTTAGCTCTGCTGGGGACGACTCAGATGCTGCTGCTGGGTCAAACAGTATAGAGGCAAAAGTTACCTTAAAAAAAAAATCTAATGTGTACTCAGCTGATATATGAATACATATTCAACTGAGGTGCACTTTGGAAAGAGAACATACAAAAAAATGGAAGAAAGGAAAAGAAAAAGCCCAACATTTTCATGATTAGATGGGGGAATCATGTATTTTCAAGTCTTACCCTCCTCCACTAAAGGTGCAGCAGGTGCCTCTGCTGCTGCTGCTGCTGCTGCAGCTGCTTCTGAAGTTGGTTCTACCACAGGCTCATCTGCTGTTGAGGCAATCCATAGTATTGGTTTGTAATAAATTCTTACACAATAACTGAAGATGGAGGATTATGGTTAAAAGTGTCTTAAACTATGGATTTATTTTATTTTTTTGTTGAGGTTTTTCCAAGTGTGATTGTATGAGGTAGTGACAGGCTATAGGCTCATCTTACAAAACCAATGCCCACTTAAAGCTGCCGTGCGTAACTCGTGTTCATCTGAAAACAGGCTCTGTCTATCAAAATTATCACACCTGACTGAGGGGGCGTTTCTGTGTATACAGCCACAATGCACAGGTGGGCAGAGACAGGAAGCGTTTAACCTGTTAAAACTGCTGAATGGGTAGGTTTTTTAGAATTTCTTCATGAAACTTTTTGTAGATGCTTATTTGGGCTCATTTGTTTGCAGTCGTCTTGCTTTATTAGAGCAATGTTGCTGTTGCTTCTGTCTGACTTTGCATAAAACAATCGCTTCCTATGTGCAGCGCAAGAATGTCACCGAGTGACAAGACGCAAACACCATTATACTGAAAAACACAGTGTCTTGTGGAGCCGATTAAATCAGCATTGTGTGGAGTCATATGATATTGGTTTGAATGTAACAGACATTTAGGTCTATTACACCTAAATACATGTATATGTGTGGGGCAGCCATGTTTTCAGTGACACATACAATCACTTTGAAGAAAAGTTTACTATCCCTTTAAATGCAGATGATGTGTTACTCTCATTAATAATGATACATTCAAATGGTACACTGTCAGCAATTGAGCTTTGTCTTTGTCTATGTGTCGTATTCAGATAGTTTTAAGTTTTCTTCTTTTTAGATGCATCTCAGACACAACATTACAAATATCTGCAGAGGAAAAAAATTCACAAACATTCACACGAGAGGAGTTACACTTGATTTCACAAATATGAAAACAAATCACAGACGAAATGACTGACAAACACCAAAAAAAAACAAGGAAAACATTAAAAATTGAAGGAAAAATGTGAGTGTCCAAAGGCTGAACTGAAACAGTGAAAGGGTTAGTTTACAACAGGAAACAAATGACCTTCAACAAAACCTGCTAAAAGACATGCATCACTGAGAGGAAGATGGTTAAAAAAAGAAAACAAATCGCTAAGGCTGGGTGATATGGGGAAAAACTCTTTTTTACATAATTCAATATCAATATATATATCACGATATAAATCAAATCAATATTTCTGTAAGGTTTTGGTGATATGATTTCAGTCTATATCTTGATATAGGAGATTTATGTGCATATAAATCTGCACACATTTTCTTGTGAGATGTTTGTGCTTAATAAAATATCTATTGTTTATGATCTGTATTACATGATCTTAAATTACACTTATTACCTTTCATTTCAGATGATGTGGTTTATTTATTTGGCTTTTTAATGTTAAATGAAGGCTATTTATGTGCGTTAGAAACAATGACATTGACTCTAAATATGGTCAAATTATGCTATAACACAAATCATTAGGCTTAGAACTAAATACTTTTTAAAAATACCTTGACAATTTCATGTATTTCTTAAACATTTATATGATATTTAATCATCAGAGATACTTTATTATGATATGACGATATCCAAAATCTAAAACCATATCACGTGTCACGATATAGATATAATATTGATATATTGCCCAGCTGCAGATCATGCAGTCAACATTCTGGATATAGACAATAACAACACTGAGAAGACAATACAACACAAGTTAAAACATATTCAGACGACCTCGAGTAGAGTGTTGAACACGTAACACAAACAGATTGATTTAACAGATCACCAATGATTTTGCCCATGTCTTCATTAAACTATAATACTTGCAGTAAAAGTAATAAAACAATGTAACAGTGCACAGAACTCCGCATGCAGTGTATAGGAATGAGACAATATGAATTTATCATAACACAACCAACCAAAATAATTGTGATTGGCAAAATTATTATTATGATTGTAAAAACCTGTTTAAAACTTAAAGATGGTAATGAACATTTTAATGAGAAAAACAAGAATCTTAACTGACATCATTATAAATCATGAGGTCCTGGAATGACGGAGAAGATTCTGGCTCCCCCTTGGGGAATTTGAGGATTGAGAAATTTGATTATTCAATTATTCACTTGATTATAAAAAGTCGATAAGTTACTGTGACTTTTCATAAATGTTAGATGGCTAGGGACATTTTTTATTCTGTTTTTCCAAGAATCTTAAATTACATCATTATATATCAAGATGTCCTGGATAGACTGAAAGACTCAGACTCCTCTTGTGGCACTTTAATAACAATTGTTTGGTTCAATTATTCACTTGATTATAAAAAGTTGATCAGTTATTGTGAATCGTACTTCTATGTTAAAAAGATACAAAAACGTATCAATTATTGCATTCATTAAAACAAATCTTTCTACTGCAATGACTGCCTAATTTATAGTGCATCTGTTATCACTACGGGGCAGCAGCAACAAGCATTGAGACAGTTATCATATTTCTACCACAAACTATAGGATGTTTTATTTATGGTGCTGTATTCAGTGGGTGAGACACTTAATCACGTATGAGAAAAAAAAAAAAGATTGACATTGTACCACAAGTGGTTTAAGAAAGTGTAAAATGTAAAAAAGACAGTAAAAAAGTATTAAAAATGTATGTTGGTGAGAATGTCTTTCAACAGAGATATTAATGATTTTGCCCATTCACAATTATCCTGATGATGGAAATTCAGCACTTGCTATTATAGTGCACAATAAACTCATATGTAGTCCCATCCTGTTGTGTGTTTCAGAGTATAACAAAGGAAGCACACTACCTGACAGTGGTTCAGTTGGTTCAGTGGGGGCTGCAGCTTCACTATCAGAGGCCAGAGAGATTGGCTCCTCTGATGAAGGTGCTGCTTCAGGTTCTGTTTCAGGTACATCTGAGAAAGAAATTAACACAATTTATCCGACTAACGCAAAGGAATTCTTATCTACAACATATCATGTGACAATCAGAAACAAGTCAAGGTCACAGGGGCAATTTAGGTTTAAAATTGAATGCAGTTTGATTGATTTGCTGTGCTGTGGTACATTTGAATTTATTTATTCAGGATAGCCCCTTGGGATGAATCATCTCATTTTCGAAGGGGGTCCTACAACAAAACGTAATAATACAAAATACAGTGAAACAAATCACAGGACTTATACATGCACACACTCATACAGACACAGACAAGGTCAAACAAAAAACAATTAAAGCAATTATATTCTTATACAAACATACTTATGGGTAGTACATCACATTTCTGTCACTGATCTCTCTAATTTTACACACAGGACCTTTAACACATACAGTATGTTCCCGAAAATGACAGAAATAACAAATAACACAAATCTGTCGCTGTTGCTTCTGCAGCTGCAAACATTAATTAAAAATGTGAAACTCTCAATAGTTGTAGAATAACTAATATCTGTTAATAGAAACTCACCAGGAGGCTCTGACTGGGTAGGTACAGCTGTTTCCTGTTCGGCTGCTTTTTGTGATCTGGATAACATTTGTGCCATACGCTCCTCATATCTTTGCTGGTCACCCTTGACAGTCTGATACGCCTGTGGAAAAAATAAAAATCACTTTATGAAACAGCATAGTATCTGCCAATAACATCCAGTGTCACCTGTGAGCTTGAAACCATGTTTGACACGTGCACTCCGCATCACAACTCACATATATTCCACCACCAACGGCTGCTGCACCAACTAGAAGGACGTATATTTGTGTTTGCCTTCCTCCTCCTCCAGCAGGTCCTGTGGACATGTGAGCAGTTTGTACGCGTACTGATCTGCCATTATTGAACCCTGAAAACAGTAAACAGAAGAAAAGCACATTCATTAATCATTGGCAATGTAGACTAGAGGAGCCAGGTATCAAACCCGCAACCTTCCAGTTCAAGACATCCTAATCTAACCTGTTTGTTTCCATGCAAGCCCAGGCAGGTTAGATGTGAGACCTAGTCAAAAACTGACGTTTTCCGCCTCCTGTCTTAAAAATAATCCTGTCCACACATGTTTCTATTTATTTATATTTCTCTAAAAAAAATCTTCCTCCACATGAAAACACAAAAGCGCTATGTTAAGTGCTGTCAAAAGCATGTCAAGTCAACAGGTGGCAATATAACCCTGACTCTACAGCCTTGTAGGCCAATCAGAAGACAAGTAGATAAAACGTCACTCTTCTGGTAGAGAAATATAAATGAGCAAAGATTTGGCTACATACAATGTGACACCATTACACAACTCCCCTCATGTAAACAAATGTCATGACATCACATACTGACATCAAACTGAAGAGACACTGGCACACAGTATGATGTGACAAGCTTCTCCTACTTTTTTTTACACTCTGAATGGAAAGTGTGAAAAAAATTAAATGACTAATAATTTAGGAAATAATCAACAAATTCAAATTCAATAATTATGAAAATAATTGTTTCAAGTAATGACAGGACAGGACAGGAGGTAGAGAGGCTGGGAGGTAGGTAAGTGAGGTAGGTAATTACTGTAAAAAACTGTGAGATGTTTATTAGTATTACAGGTGACCTTAATAGCTACCACAGCGGCACTACAACTTATTGATTATTTTCATAATCAATTCATCTGTTAACTATATTCTCCATTTTCTTGTTGTTCGGCAAATAAAACATCGAACAATGTGATACAAAATGATACTGTCCTCAAATGTCCGAAAATTCTATTGCTTTTTTTTTTTTTGGTTATATGGACGAAGGAAACCAGAAAATGTTCACATTTAATTAGCTGGAGAACCACAGGGGTTGTTTATTTATTAAAACACCACTTATACTAATTCATCGATTATCAAAATAGTAACAAATAATCAAGTATACATTGCAGTTCTGTACTAAGGTCATTTTCTGGTGAGTGTTTTCAGCACTCATTACAGCACATGACAACGGGAGGTGGCGCTACAGGAAACAAATCTCGACAGGGAAATAGAATCCGACACAGCACACCAGTACAGTCTGTAAAGAGTGTGGGAGCGAACGTGTTGTTACACCATACATGTGCACAGCAACATAGTACTCAGAGCAAACATGACAGAAACATGCGAGTTCATTTTATTTGTCCACTGTGCTTGTTTTTAGGGACAATAACTCAGACAAGAAACGCAATCAATAAAGTGAAATATGATGGAAGTTAGCTAGTTCTGTGTTTTGCGATGTGTTAATTAGCGAAGATGACGTAAACGTCTTCGTAAATCTGGTCAACCGGCGGTAACGTTGCCCGGAGTGTGGTTTAATTACGGTCGACGTTGCAGCCTGTGTTGCGTTTTTGAATTGGAGCTAACTAGTGAGTTGACAGTGAGTTAGTGGGACTAGTTACTGACCTGCTCTCCTCACATTCTGCCGGCACAGAGTAGATGAAGCTCTGGCTAAAGGTGTGAGTTTTCGCCACACACTTCTACATGTCAGCATTGTGGCTCAACTCCGCTGTAGCGGTTCCCAGTCAGACCACTAACCACTAACTAGGTAACGTTCACCTTATCCAGCTGTCACTTGCACGCACCGACAACTAGCAGCAGCGCGCTACACGTCAAGGCCAGAGACAGGTCATACGCTTGCAGGGAATCATGGGTAACTGTAAAGACTCTTTGGACACTTAAGATTAGTCACCGAGAGAGAACCGGAAAGATAGCGCATTTAGAAGAAACATGGCGTCAGTCTTGATATTAACACAAAACAAGTCCCGTAACGTGGTTAAACACTGGACTGTGTTTCTGTTGTCATTTGGTTTTACTGTGGCGTATCGCACTCTTACAGCTGCATACTTTAAGATAAGCAGATAAACTGTGAATGGAGTAGCACCAGATGGATGTTCTTTCTTTCAAGGCTCTTTGGTAACTGTCGGAAACCACTCTTTTCTTGTTCGACACATTTGTACAGATTAGATGGCGCCAGCATGCGCTACTGCCCTCCACAGGTTGTTTAAGATATAAAAAAACATACCCAATACTGCCAATACCGGTGCTGCAGACACCCCCTTCTCAACGTTGCAGCTAATTGAATGTCGCTTCCACCGCATGAACATGCATTTGATAGATAACAGTCCATTTAATCCATGTAATAGTGAGTAGTACCAGTCAGATGTTCTGTAAATCCAGTACAACCACCAAAAGCTTTCCCAAAAGGGATTATAGCACCCCACCCTCACTCTCTCTCTCTCAACCAACACAGTTATAACACAGAAGCATGACCTTGCATGCATACAAAACACCAAGACCAACCAATAATAATAAACCACCTATAAATTCCAAGAGAAGAAGAAGAATTAAAAGGAATTTATTAATTTGATCCCACCAAAACACATGAAGCAAACGGTAATGGACATAGCTTAGTCTCTTTTTTTATGAATATGTTTTTAAGATCTACCTTGTCAGTGTTAGATAAAATACTGTAATGCAATGAAGAAGGCAACTGCATACGTTTATGAGTGGAGAAAAAAGAAAAGCATTTGTGAGTTATGCATACAAACTCTTTCTGTTTTCACTGAGTCATGGTATAGTATATTATGTCGCCCTCTGGTGGTTACTGAAGAAATCTGGAGCATGCGACACTGGGTTTCTAGTACTCAGCAATACCAAAAAAAGGCTGTGCTTAATTACTGTGGTTGTATTGTAATTAACAGGTAACACAGTGTCTCACATTCAGTATTGTCTTTGGCAGAAATAAACTCATTATCAATGCAATGAAGTTCTTGTGTTGTTTATTTATCTGGTTGTGCATTTTTTTGAAATGTAGACAGGTCTGAGACTATTATGTATTCAATTTCAAGTCCAAATCAAAACAAGTCAGGAAAAAGAAAATATGACAAAGTGTGACAATTTAATTAAATAACAAATGTCTATACTGGTTTGCTTCATTCTTATGTCCTTAATTCTAGTGATGTTTCCTCCACTTCTACAAAACAAAATAAGCCTCTTTCCAGCTGTATTTATGACCTTTATGCTAAAGTTACCTCTTCTGATATAAAAGATTTCCATACAAATATAGTGTCAGGATTAAGTATTGATTTTATTTTATTTTATTTAATTTATTTATTCACTATTATTCTCACATTCTTCCTCTGGTGTTTCATTATTTGTAAACTGGTGACATGTCATTCTATTTTCTCTGTGTCGTTATGCTGTCACATGAAGCACCAAGTGCTATACATAAAGTGTGAGTCATCGTCATGATTCATGATTCATGACTGAGTCATGATTGAGCGAAACCTACATTTCGAGATAATCTCATCTTGCAGATGAACAGGCAGACAGACAAAAACCACAATCTCCTTGATGGAGATCTAATCTGATAAAATACTCTGAGTTACATGTACTGATCCTCTGAGCTGGGGAGGAGGGTTTATGTATGGAGTTCCTCATCGATGCAGCCAGCCTGACTTAGTGAAACCCTGAGAGAGAAACCGCCTCAACATGGACGTTTGAATCTGTTTTCCCCTCTATAAACCACTTCTCGTTTCTGTAAAGTTCACACATATTTCTGCCCAAACAACCAGCAACAGCAAAATGGAGTATCATGCCTATTGTACTGAACTTAAACCTAAAGGATCATTAAAACATTGTGTGACTCAGTGTGTGCTTGTTATAGGTCAATACATCTGACTCCTCTAACCTGTCAAACCTCACTCTCACTCTCTCTCTCTTTCTCTCTGTGTGTGTTCTTTGTCATCAGCCCTGGAGGCCAACAGCTCCATCCACTTTCACTATAGAGAATAAACAATTAATTCTCTTTGTCCCACTCTGTCTCTGCCCCCGCCTCTGTCTGTCTGTCTGTCTGTCTGTCTGTCTGTCCGATCAATTTCTTGACTTCCTCCTTTTGCAGTGGCTGGGCTGAGCAGAGGACAGGATATGCTTCACAGTGCTCTCAGTTTCACAGCAGCAGCAGCAGCAGCAGCAGTGAGGACGACACGCTCTGCAGTCAAGATGAGTGCTGGTGATGTGGTCTGCAAAGGATGGCTCATTAAATCCCCACCAGAGAAGAAACTGAAAAGATTTGTGAGTAGGATTACACTCTGGATAGCCGTGTGTGCATGTGTTTGTGTCCTCTGTGGGAATGCCAGTGTGTTGTTGTTGTGTCTGATGTTCTGATGGTGAGTGAGGATTCAGAGACACGCTGCATGCATCTGTGCTTAAGCTGTAATGCAGTCTCCCTCATTATTTCATATTAAAAGCACGACTGCTCACTGCTGTGTCTCTGAGTCTCACCTCCACAGTTATTATTCAACCATGTTGTGATGAAATCAATGTCACAAGCTGCAAATGTACCTCAGACAGTCAGGGGATTATTCTTACAACAAAGTATATATAATTGCTTACATGGACAGTATACAAGCCTCACTGTTGTGTGGATGTTCGGGTCATGTGATAATGTCGGCCACTCTTGTTCTGTGTATGTGTGTGTGTGTTGTGAAACATGGAACGCAGAGTCAGCAGCAGCTCAGACCCACACACACACACACACAGTTTAGACCTAGGAGACTTAAACAGAAATAGTCCGGCTTTGTGATGACTGTTTGCACTTCCTCAGTGCAAACAGAGGTGGAGGAGGCCAGTTTATCAACAGTAGTGCAGGGAGAAAGGGTGGGTGGAGGTGTGTGTGTGTGTGTGTGTGTGCATGTGTGTGTACTTGTTACCTCTTTAGGACCTCTATTATAAACACTGACTTTGTCAAGACCAGTAGTCATAATGTCCTAATGAGGCAGAACCTCATTTCTGAAGAATTGGTGGGGTTTAGGGCTAATATTTGGACAGTCTAAACAAAGTGTTTAGACTGTCCAAATGAATGGAATTCAATGAAAGTCTGTAAAAGGAGAGCTGTGATGGTTAAGGTCAGGGTAACGGGCTAGGGGTCAAATAGAGTCTGTAATACAATGCACGGACGGACCTGTGTGAGTGTGTGTGTGTGTACTTGTATTATATCTTTGTGAGGTCTAAAACATAAATAACTATCTTTGTAGGGACTTTTTGTCTGGGCCCCACAACTTTAAATCTGGTTTTAGGGTTATGGTTAGAATTGGGTTTAAGTTAGGGTTTGGCAGTTGTGATGGTTTAAGGACACGGTTAAGGTTATGGTTAGAGAATGTGTCAAGGAAACAAATGGACGTCAATGTATTGTCCTCTGAAATCATGGAAATTAGACTGTGTTTGAGTGTGTGCGTGTGTGCGTGTGTGTGTGTGTGCGATGGAGTCTTTAGTTTTGCGTTGGCGGGAAATAGAAACTTATTTAGAACACCATGCAAATCTTGTTGATGCCTGAGAACAAAGTGAATACATGTGTTTCAGGCTGTTGTTTGATGAATATAAGAAAAAAAAAATGTTTAGATGGTAATCAAACATTCTTTACCTACAGGTGATTGCTCAGTCATTGACTATGCTTTCCGTTAGCATCTATTTTTAGAGTCAAGCATCAACACCTATTGAGACACAGTCTTTTAGTCAGTCAAGTCAGACTGGCAGATTGTCTTCTGTAGGCTTCACATGTAAGTTGCTGCATCTTCCTGCACTGTAACTACTCTTTGAGGCCATTGTCTTTTGTGGTGTATTTTATTGTGAAAAAATAAATCAAATCAAAGGAAGGTTTTAGCTGTAAGTGTGGTTGAGGTATGGACACAGTCAGTGCTTGACTGTGTTCTTCACACACACACACAAATGCTGTGATGGAGGCAGCAGTGGATCAACAACTTCTATGAGCTGTGATTGAAAATTGCTTATTTTTTTCTATAGACTTTGGTCCGGTAAAGTAGGTCGTTCATAAAGCTAGCATACAATTGGAAACGTTGAATTAATGACATATTCTTAAGATATCATAGACTTAATGAAGTGTGGATTTTGGAAGTGAGACTTAATTCAGCACAACATGTCAAAAAACCCAAACTATCCTATCAAAAATAAAATAAACATGGTAGTTTATTTTATTTTTGGTACATATGTTAATGAATGAATTAAGGACTTTCATTTCTGTTTGTTTTGTTCAACTAAATACTTCAATCAGTGATTGAAAGAGGACCAGGCTGAATGAAGCTCAAGGCTTATTTTGGCCTTGAATTTATCGAATGACCCAGAACATCAGCAACAACACCACAAAACCAAAAATGTTGAAAATCAACAAACCAATCCAACAAAAACAAAATAAAAACACTACAGAGTTACACTTAATTCACATTTTCTTAATTTAAATGATGACCCTTCATTATTTTGTCTTGTTTGTTTAGCTTTTCTGAAACATAATAGAGCGCTACACAATTATATAGCATTTGTTATTATTTTATAATTTTCAAATATAAACAACCCTGTTGAAGTACAACTTCCTTCTCTTTTTTGATACACAATATCTGGAAATTTTAAAAGAGAAGATCTTACAAAAAAAGCAACTTGTTTTTCAGGGCACAAATATCACACTTTGAAAACATCTAGGGTTAAATAGCCATTGGTCTAGTTGCAGTTTCCTCTTAAACTTGCTGTGCCGTGTTTCTGGCAGTGAGTTGAACCATTTCCTGATATGAAAACATAAATTAGCGACTGACGTGTGCAGGAGCAGATTACCCACATGCAGAAAAAAAACGTGCTATGTTTCAAATTTCAGAGAACTGAAATATCAGATGAGGCCATGCACACACTAGTCACACTACTGTGAACTCTTTGTAATCAATAATACTTTATGCCACTGAGGGAATCATCTATGCAATGAGCACATCTCTGGAGCTGTATAAATAACAGTTTCAGTATAAGGTTCTCTTATGTGGAATAGTAACTGAATACCTTTCTCGTTCATGTTAGACGTTTTCTGCTAAATACAGTGAACTTCCTCTTCTCTACTTCTGGGAAATTCGAGTCGAGGTTCCGCTTACAGACCATATCACAAGCAAAAAGACGCAGTGTGAAGTTGCTAAGTCTGCTGTTGTGAAGCAGTAGTTGTGTTCTAATTCCCATGACTGGTCATGACTAATTATAGTCAGGGAGAAGAGGAGGCAGTGCTGCTTTAATCATGCTGGAATCTTGAATTATGTATGAATTATGTCTAAATTAAAAGTATACCGCCATGATATGCTGCTCCTCGTTTTCTCCTTTAGGCATGGAGAAAACGATGGTTTGTGCTACGCAGAGGTCGCATGAGCGGTAACCCCGACGTGCTGGAGTACTATCAGAGTAAGAACTCCAAAAAGCCAATCCGCACCATCGACCTGAGAGACTGTGAGGTGGAGATGCTGAATGGGCAGCTCAGAATAAAGCGCGACTTCCATGGGAAGCACCTGTTTGTGGTGAAGACCTCTTCTCGCATTTTTTACCTGGTGGCCAAAACTGAGGAGGAGATGAACGGCTGGATCAGTAGCATCAGTCAAATATGCCAGTTTGGGAGCCTGGAGGATGCAGGTAAACGGATGGAAAAACAGATTCAGCTCTTTTCACATTCATTTAAGGTACATGAATCCTAGATTCACTCTTCTGGTCCACAAAATGTTTGTTACTCACTTGTCTCCACACATGAAGTAGAGAAACCAAACTTCAAATTCAGGTTAAATAAACAATACGTACTTTGAGCTAAATTTGGTTTTGATGAGTCTTGGACAGACTAAACACCAGAGAACGCACCCAGAGAGTACAGCCTTTCACCAAGGCTGCTTAGTTTCCCACTGTGCCAAAATACCCCTCTATCTCTCAGTGTAAACAAAACACAAGCCTGTGCTTATTTTACACATCTCCTCTATATGGACCTCTACACATTATTGTTTGTCTTTGAAGACACGCAAGGAAGCCTTGGTATGTGATATGTCTCATTTTCTGTGATTTCATTTTTTTCTATCCTTGTCGTGTTTGTCTCACCACATAGGGCATAAGAAGGCACTAAATGAGTTTTAATTTAAATACACAGCTATGAGATTATCACAAATGGGCACCTACTAAACATCACATTTCTCCTCTGGGGAAAAATGTCCCACATTCTCACACAGATATACAGGGACATCCTTTATACCATAACATCACTTTTCTGCACTAGAAATAGAGGGGTTTCTTTAGAAAATATCCACTTTATAAATTTATACTGCTTTACAGGCCACAAATGAATGGCAGCCAGTAGGGCATTTCCTGGTGTTTTTACCACTCTCGAGGGTAAATAAGTGCGTGTCTTGTGACTCAAGAGGACATGTTTTCAGTATCTGTAATGCCTCAGTGATGTAAAGATATGGAGGGATAGACAAACAATACAAAATAGTCAAAAGAAGAGGGTATATGCAAGCAAAAAAGTGACATTTTATATCTTAGAATGTCTTATATTTGCACACACACCAATCTCTATTTTATCTTTTATACATCATTAACACACAGCAGTAGTGAACACATAAACCAGGACCAGATGGAATTCCATGCAAGTCAATGTTTAGTTGTTACTTAAAGCTTAAAGAAAATGTTAAAATAAAGTTTCTTTCTTAAAATTAGATCATTATTTGAGTGCAACACTTGCTTGCAAAGAACAACATCCCAGAAATAAGGCTTATTTTACTTCACTTCACTTTACTTTTGCAGCGTTCCCTTGACTGTGCTGTTGCCTAAAATGCATATTTACATAATGACATGTGTCACTGTGTGGCGAGACTTTCTGTTAGAACGTTGTCATCTGTGTCAAGGAGATAGACCAACAGCACACAGTCACTGATACACCGATTAGACGTTCGCAAGTATCTGTTTACGAGCCTAAAATGTTATTCCACAATGCTGCAGATTGTTGCTGGTGTTAAATGTAGAGGTGCTGCTTCAACCATGTTCATGTTCATTCTATGTGTAATTGAGTTTTCAGTGAAAGTAGAACAGCAGTTGTAGATCCCACCTGGGTGGTCTATTTTATTGGGACAATAAATGTGCTAAATTAAGCCAATAGACGATAGATTTTTTATTCTACCGGACTTGTAAGGAATATGAAAGCCAACACAACATAACAAACGCAGATCCAACCAGACAGAAATTGTATACACAAAAAAGCGTTGTGTGTGTCTGCTTTTGTAAGAAAAAAAATCATATTTTTGCATTCACCTGCCACATATACAGCTTATTGTTGGGTTTTTGAATACAGGCTTGTTGTGAAATATGAAAAACTCATGGCCTTGACAAGTCCACAGAATAATATTGATTGCATTATTGTGATAGAAATACAGCTGTGAGTGGCTTGTGAAGTCCACCCATCTGTGGTGAGTGAGATTCACTTGAGGCCTTGTGTGCATTACGGTTTTGTCTCTTTGTAGAGAGCGGGTATTAGAGCTGAACCCTTTCTTTTTACTCAATATCACAACCTTTGATACCAATACCTGTCCCATATAGTCACATTTGTGCTGATGCATTTACCACCAAGGCATAACAAGACATTTAACCCTGCACCCACACACTCAAACATACAGGAACATTTCTGTAGCTGCAATATTTTGCTTGGAAATGTTACACAACCAATTCAATCAAAAGGAACAAATGTGCACTTTTTTTCACCCTTAGCTGCCAGGAAAATCACAAAAGTGGCATAGGATTCATTTATTCAAAGTAGAGCACTAAGTGCGGTGATAATGAACTTGAATTAAACAAGTAAAACTTAGAACAGATGTGCAAATGTTCACTAAATGAGCAAATCTACAACTGCAAAATAAAACCAAATAGCTTAAAATCAACGCTAGTACATACCAAAATATATCTAAAGATAAAAAAATCAAATCTCCACACACTACTGGGGGCCCACCAGGGGCCACATATATTCAAGAACTTGCTACATCCAGTTTTCTCCCTCCGTCACTGCGAAGCCCATTCTCCCTTGCTCCATCTGGATACTTGCCCTATATATTCCTGAAAAGATGCTTTAGTTGCCTTTAGTTTAGTTACACTTACGTACGTCAAACTGAGAAAGCATGTGTGCCTTATAATAGCTCATAAAAAACACACTGAACCAGTGAAGTCGGCACCTGTGACAGATATGAAAAAGGGCTAGATATGCAAATTTGTACAGACCATCTAACAAGTCATTTTCAAAACTTGTTTTCCACCTGCTCTCCACAGAAAGCTCAGAAGAAGGCTGTCCTCACACCCCCACCTCCCTTCAGCTGTCGACTGACAGCTCTGACCAAGCATCTGTATCAAGCCTCATAGATTCCAGTCATCCACTGGACTACCTGTTTCTGTCACAGTGTAAGACAGGGAGACTGAGCAGGTATGTGAACTCTGGGTAACACTTTATTTTGATAGTTCATTGTTGACTCTATTAGTAATCAAGAGGTATTCGGTATCATGTCAGCTGACCCTAACCCTATACATAAGGGCCTGTTGACAATAAATAGTATTTTTTGCATCATTATTAACCATTGTTTAACTAGGTCTCCGTATTATAATAAGTTCACTATGTACTGATTAGTCTGTCACTTGAACGTTAACAGGATCATGTCTACATATGATCACAAGTATGATCAATTCTTATTTGATGATATTATGTTGATAATGTGTATTGTCAAGTAAACATCAAATCATAGATTAGCTGACAATGTGTTGCTTTTCTGTTGATAGTAGACTATTAGTTGGGAAATTACACTTGAATTGAGAAAAGTATATATATCTATATATAGATATACAGTATATATATATATGCATACATATATACATATACATATAGACATATATATACATACACCTGTTGATTAGTTGTAGAGAGTCAACAATCAAACTATCAAAATGAAGAGATACCAAACAAAATGAAATGTTGGGGATAGTTCATATCTAATAATGTTTTCCCTTTTGTCCGTATCTGTAGACACAACAGCTTTTCAAACTCTGACATCTCTCTGGAGCAGAAGTCAGCAGACGATGTTGTCAAGGACATTGTCCCTTCACCGCTTTACTCCAATGCCTCCCCATCCATCTCTCATACCAGCCCCAGTCCATCACTGTTCCCTGCTGGAAGGTTGATTAACCCCTCTCTCACTGCTCTGTGCACCCCCATGGCCTTACCGTCATCCTCTTCCTCTCCGTTGCATCACTGTGCCACAAGTGTCTTCCAGTTTGACAGACCTTATTCTTCTCCATCATCAGAGGTAACGGGTGAGAGGCAAACACCTCCTCCACTACCACCCAAGCCTAATCAGCTGTCAGAGCAGCTCAGTGATGAAGGCGCTCACAAGCCGAGGTCAATGAACACACAGCTTTTATCAAGCCGTGCTGTGCTGTTTCCCCGGAGGACTTCTTTGTCAGGCTTGGACCATTTCAAAAGGGGTAAATCTTCCAAAAAATAGACGCATTCCCACAGTGTACACAGGACAGAGGCGTGAGAAAGTTGCATCCACCAACAGTAAAGGTGCAGTGTGTAAAATGTAGGTGGGTTTTACTGGCAGAAATGTGATTTACAAACATCACTATGTTTGTATAGAGGATAAAGCGGTTAGATGATGACTGACTGACTATGTTTGTATAAGTGTATAATCACTTGGTTTCAACCCAGTTTGGTTGGTTTTCATAGTATTAGAATGTTCCAGTTGAGAAGTTGGAAATGGAAACAACATATTGTGGGTTATGAAGACTTTTTTCAAAAGGTTTGATATCATTTCTAGTATGTGGAGGCCACCACAGATCCCTATTTGTAGTCCTGTTTGTAACAAAATCTGCAATTTTACACACTGGACCTTTAACATTTAACATTTAACATTTAAACATCTTTTTTTTTTTTCATGTTTTTAAAGGGTAAATGGAAACTAATACGTTTCTTTTCCCCAAATATCTTTTTAGGAGATGATGATAAGAGGTTGATCAGGAACAGAAGGCAGAGTCTAAATTTGGTAAGAGTCTTTTTTCCTCATGTAACTATGACAAGATTCACTGTTTTGTGAAGGGTGGTTGTACGAGGTACTGACACGTCCACTGCAAAAACAGCTCGACTAGATATAGGTAATACATAATTGAGGGAAAACAGGCCAACAATTCTGTCATGTAAGAAATATTCACTTAAAATGAGTCTTCTTTTACTTGATTAAGCACACTTTTTTTGCACCAATCCATGATTGGATTTTACATCTGTATTTCACAAATACATTTAACATGTCACTAACTTGACACTTGCTTGCCAAACTTATTTTTCTCATTTTGGCAAAACCGAAGAAAAAATTAGGCTTGAAAATCAAGTTATGCAGTGTTGTCAGCACTGACACTGCTGCACATGTTATGCAGACAACCAGGCTGAGACACGGATGCTTGCTCTAACAGAAAACATGGCTGTCAGCTGGGAGACAGGGAAAACAGATTTTAGCCACTAAACTAAAGACTCCCCAATAAAATCAATGCCTGCTTAAGTGCAAGATATATATATGAAAGTACTTTATCTCCCCATTAGACAGACTTTTTGGACTTTCTGGAAGTTTATGTCACATTTATGCCACGCGTCAAAGTCCATGGAGAAAATCTATGATTTTATATCACGACTCACAGGAGTTGCTGATCAACTGCTGCCTCCCTGATTTTCTTTTGACTGGGAGAATGAGTGGTTTACAAACTCCAGGTTCCTCTACCACACTCACCCGTCAATTGAGGAAAATGAGGACGTGAGGAAACGCTAACATGGATCACACAGAAAAATAGATATGTAGCTATATCAAATAAAAACAGGTAATAGCGATACTGTAAGACAATATTTATTTCATAAGGTAGTGAAAAGGGTATGCTGATGAGGTAACATGGACTGAGATAAAAGAATAGATCTCCCTCTTCTTCATACGGCTTCTGCCTTTAGGGGGCGCCACAGTGGATCATCTGCCTCCACCCTGTCCTCATGTCCTCCTTCACAACATCCATGAACCTTCTCTGTGGTCTTCCTCTTTTCCTTGTGCTTGGCAGCTCCATCTGTCACATCCTTTGTCCCGTATAATCACTATCCCTCCTCTGCAGGCTTGGACCAAACCATCTCAACCAGATAAATGAAGAAAATAAAATGAAAACTTTGAACAAATAAATCAATTCCGCTAAAAGCCAGGTTGAGATGGTAAGTCTTAAGTTCGCTTTTAAGACCAGGAGGTGTATTTAGCGTTCAGCGCTGACTTTGTTCAGGTGCCTCAAACAACTATCCCTTTAAGCAAGATTTGGTGTAATGTATGTAGAATAAAAAAACTCAAATCATTTTAAATGTACTGTTTGCAGATGAAAAATGAACAGATGTTCCAGATGCAGTAATGTGCGTCTCATGATCTGTTGTGTTTCAACAGCCTCGTTTAAATACCACACCAGTTCCGAGCTACCAAGACGAGTCCTATGTCCCCATGTCTTCCCCGTCTCCGGGTGTGTGTGATGGTTACATCCCCATGAGCCCACGGATGTTCAGCTTCCTCAACACAAGCTGTGATATTGAATCCTCCTCATCTCTCAGCTCACTGATGTGTCCGGCAGAAGATCTCACTCCACCCCCAATTCACCGGCACCTCAAGCCCCGCTTGAGGAGAGGTAAGACGAGCCATGACATGCCCGAATTACAGTATCCCTAACATTGTTGGCATTTTGTGAAAATCAAAGCTTATCTGAAGATGTTTCTGAACATGTGGTGTTTGGTAAACTTTTCTCGAGGGATGGCTCAATTGAGTTTTACTTTGTTATTTTTACAATATCCGATCCAGTGATTTTTGACCATTATCAAATCAATGAGTGTTGGATTGTCTCATCCCAACTTTAAACAAGGTCTTAATAAATGGCAACCAGTCCTGACAATGTTGTCTTCTCTTTATTCACAGCTCGGCCCCCACCTCTTGACCTGACAGGTCTTTCTACAATCACAGAGTGTCCGACTCACTTTCCTTTGAGCAGAAGCATGACTGAATCATGGTAAACATTATCCAAGTCACTTTTTTCAAAGCATCTTTCCAGTATCTTTACAGGACTGATAATATCCTCACATTAAGAGTCCATGTAAATCCAAATCCTGCATTTAGACCATACCGATACAATCACATTAAATCTCTGTGTGTTTTTCGATTTTATAAAGAGCTTCTTTTTTTTACAGCTGTTTTCACATTAAAAGCATCAGAAAATATGAATAAATTACAGTGACCTAATGACCTAGTCATGGGGTTTTGTTATGAGACTATGTGTAGCTCTCCTTAAATATCATGTGTTATTGTTTTAGGATAAGTTATTTATGATGTCGCATACCTTGGTTCGGTTTGATGGCCCAGTTTTATTATATTTAATTATTTTATTTCATTGGGACAATTCACATTAATTAACAGTACTGTAATTGTGTGAGAATCAGCCAATAGGCTTTTTTTTCATCTATAGTCTCTGGACAGTCATCCTATAAACAACATGCTCAAGGGTAATATTCTGTTTCTCAAGTCCTCAAATCCCCTCACTGTGTTTGTTGTGTTGTGTTTGTTGCAGCTTTTCAGCAAACTCTTTGCTCCTTGAAAGAAAACTGGAGAACGGGGACCTGCTGAGAGATTTTGAGACAAATCCCATCATAATGGTAAAATTTCTTATCATACGATTTGAAACACATTTTACATCATACACACACACATACTATTTTAAATGTTGTGGATAAACAGTGTGTTTTTGATTCATTTTACAACTTCTCATGACATAATGGAAGGCAGAATAACATGGGAAAAATTTTTTTTTGACAAGTTGTAGAACAATTCTTTCGTTTTCGAGGTATTCTGTTCATCAAACTGCAGTTGCACTGAGGAAATTAAATCCTGTCAACCTTGTAACAGTGTGAAGTTGTGCAAAGTTTTTTTTGTTTTGTTTTGTTTCTTAATAACAGTGCACATTTCCCCAGCATATTAATCATATATATAATTGAGTTGGTCTCTACCTTAATTCATCCCTTCGTCTCTTTTTATTTCTGTTATTAGCAGCTTTGTAACCGTTGTGTCTATGTTGTAGTCATGTACTGATGTGCTTTTAATCTTGAGTGTTTCAGTCTCAACTATCATGGGAACAGTGATTATTTTGTCTGTTTCTTTCTCTGACAGGAGTCAAGGCAACAGTCCTATCTCACCTCCGATGGACCAGTTCAACCCTGGGCCAGAAAATCAAACCTTGACTATTTGTCCTTAGATTTCAATGCTGCATCTCCCTCACCAGTGCAGAAGGTAAGATGGTAGAAATGAAATTTATTTTATATGGACATTGCAGTTTAGTGCCTAGCTTTGCACCATGGATGTGCAACAGCTGTCAGAAGGGCAGGAGCTCAAATACAGAGAAATTGTCTCAGGAACTTCTCCTCCTGTGTATGTTTGCATGTTGGATTTGCTTGCTATATATTATATTAAAATAATTTCAGGTTTCTTTCAGGTGTGGTTGTATGAGGTACTGACAGCTGTCAGCTCTTACTGCACTGTGTTGTGTGTGTCGTGAATAAGTTTGAGACATGGATACTCCCGGAAGTTCTGCACCAAAATCCATTGAGAAAATCAGTGATTTTACATCGCAGCACATTTGGTGATCCACTTCTGCCTCCATCACTAATTTCAAATGTACTATTTTGAGCATGTGTTTAAAATTCTTCTTTCAGATTTTCTTAAAAGACACAAACATAAAGTGATGCAGTAGTAGCCCAGCAGCTCATGTGTTCCCACAAGTTAAAAATGCAGATTTTATCTATGGACTTTGGTGCAGAAGAGTGCACAAAAGTTCATAAAATTCCGTTTCCAATCAGAGAAGGCTGGCTGGCTTATGACAAGATAAAGATAAAACATATTGTGTTGTTCCTTGTGTCAACACAACCTGAACTATTCCTTTAAAAGACAACCTGTAGAGTTTAATAGCTTCTTTATTGCAACTGATGAAGGAATTTATGAAAAACTACAGTGGCCTTCAGGCAGCATAAAAATACAAAAAGCATACACAGCCTAGGCAATCTGAGGAAAAAAACATGGTAACACTTTAGATTAGGGAACACATATTCACCATTAACTAGGTGCTTACTAACATGCATATAAGTAGCATACCAGACCTTTATTAGTAATTATTAAGCACATATTAACACCTTAATCAGGAAAAATCTTAATTCATATCGTAATAGAGGTAGAATAAGGTAATGTTGAATAAGGTGTTAATACGTGCTTAATAATTACTAATAAAGGTCTAGTGTGCTATTTATGCATGTTAATGAGCACCTAGTTAATAGTGAATATGTGTTCCCTAATCTAAAGTGTTACCAAAAACATTTCATTTTTACCAACTATATAAACATACCTAAAGTATAAAGTACTTCTTCTACTATTTTTTTTTTTTATTTATCTTATTGTCACAGACACAAAAACAGAGATCAAGTAATTTTCAAAGCTTGAAATTGTAAAACATTTATTATAAAACTGTAAACTTGAACAAATTGTAACGGAACAAACCATAAAAACCCTAAATAACAACTTAAATTTCCAGGTGGATTTTCATGTCAGGGCATGCTATTCCACAAAGTCTCTCAAAAGTCAGTCTATGCATGTCACTAAAGAAAAAAGTGAATGCTAATATAATATTTAATAAATAATAATAAAAATCATCATAAACCCCACACACTGAAGTTTTAAAGCAGGAGGCACCAAATTTGGTATTGTGCACACTTTTAAAAATGCGTGATCCAAGATTTGTGAATCACAGTCTCATCTCTTCTCCTCTCTCCCTCTCTATATCAAGCAGAAATCCTTTCTTTCTGATGAGCACAAGGTGGATTACGTACAGGTGGATGAAAAGAAGACACAGGCACTGCAAAACACCAAAATGGAATGGACAGATGTCCGTCAGTCAAAGACATAAACGGGAAGGAGGACCAAGATCAACAATAGCGCCAGCAAAATGGAAATACAGTATAACACGAGGACCCACAACTCTTTAAAAGCACTTTGAAAAACAGTATCAACCCACAAATGTACAGAGAGCACATAAGCAGTGAGAGACAGACAACACACAATTGCACTGTAAAATCTGAGTTCATTCTGAGCAGGTTTTTATTGTAAATACCTTGTGATCATGCACTGTTTGCAGTTGTTGTAACTGCAGTATAAAATTCTACCACAATTTGCAAAGGGCATCACATTGCTTTATTGTTATCTTTAATAATTCTGTACAATAACTGAGACTGTAAAGAAAATATTTTCATGATAAAAATCTTTTTAAAAAAACAACCTTTTGAATCTCTTCATATCGTGAAACAAAATGATCAATCTTGAACTTTTTCCTTCTAAACTCCCCTCAGCCCTGAAATTCAAATTACATTGGAGTGGAAGTATGTTTCCCCATTAAAATAATGATAACCTGAATTGTTAAAATAGTTAAGTGTTTAGCCATAACTGAGATGTGAATTTTACAAATACACACAACATTAATTCACATCAAAAAAATGAAAAAAGCAACGTGAAATGTCATATGTTATTGCACATATTTGTTTTAGGTTTTTGCGATTTAGACTATTTCTATTCAAGAACAAAGAGTACAAGTTTTGTGAAAAATATAGAACGTTTACTATAATACACTGAGCTGAGGCTAAACTGTAATACCGCTAAAGCCCATCAGGGGACCACAACCCACTCTAGATGATACACAGGTACTTGCTGTGCTTCAAACTTCAATTTCAAAAGCCTGTTGCTTTATTGTATTTAAGATATAATATACGTGTTATATTTATTATAGATCTACGGATGTTAAATACTCACTACTTTATTTGGTAAAAACTAAATCATGTGGAGTTGTTTATATATAATTCATTTAGGAATTGTGTTTTTTTCCCTTCTTACATTATAATGTTGTTGTTCATATTGCACTTTAAATGTATTCTCAGGACCAAATTTCCAATAGTACACAACAGATTCATGAATCAGAACAAATTTCTAAACATGAAACAATGTGAAATAAAATGGAAAAAGGGAAATTGTAGCACTTTTCAATTGATTGTGATTTGAACTGTTTACATATACATATACTGTTTACATATACAGTACACAGACCATTAGTCCATTGTAAAATTGTATATGGTAGTTAGGGCAATCAATACACAATAATATTATTAAAAATCATTGTAATCAACATAAAAAAGTAAAAACAATCATTATTATTTTTATTAGCAAATGTTAGAGATTTTAATATCCTCTCAGGAATCAATTAGGAAACCAATACAATTCTGGTTGCATTTTAGAGAAATTACATTCGTGTATGTGATAGTTGTCATACAAAATAAAATATTAGCCGCATTACACGTGTTTTTTAATATTTTCCACGATTTGACATAATGAACATCAGCCAACAAATATTGAGTAGTGAAATTGGTGCAGACATTAAACGTTACACACGTTTTACGTCACTAGTATGCGCCACAAGGACAGTTCGGAGACGTCATGATCCAGCACTCAAACGCTTGTGTAGAAAAACTCGTGAAATAGTTATACGTGGCTAAACTCGACACATGTATGTAGTTTCTGTGGAGCTGCCGCGGGTTGACTCTCTTTCTCTGTCTCTCTCTCTGTTGCTCACTCTCAAACACACGTACACAAACCCTGGAGAATGAGGCTGGCGTTGTGAGCTAGCACATAAGCTAGCAGCTAGCTCCGGATCTGAGCTGCTCCGCGGCCTGGGTGAAGCAGCTTATACAGTATCACCGTCTGTACGAAGCTAAAGTTAAAGGCACAGACTGTGAGACAGTGAGAGGACAAGCAGTGTTGCACATTTTCCCCACAACAGCTGGTGAGTTTGCTTCCTTCCTGACTCGGTTAGCTAACCGGATACCGTATGCGTTTGTGTATGCGAAACTTACACCTCAGACCACTAAAGCTCGTTAAGTATATATTGACTGAATATAATTAGCCAACCTACTCTAAACTACTACTACAACTACTACTGATTTCACTCATTTTGGTTTGTGGCCAAAACAAGACATTTGAGAACATCGGGTTAGAGAAACACTGATCAACTTTTTATGATATTTTATGACATTTTGTGGACCAAACGATTACTCCATTAATTGAAAAAGTAATCGACAGATTACTGCAACTAAGATTTAAATAGTTGTTAGTTGCAGCCCTACTTATGATGATAATGAAATATTGATTTGTAATGACATCTGCTTATCTTTAAGAATCCAGCCATTCCCTGCTGCTTTATCCTTCACATTAGGGTTTGTGGGGCAGCTGGTGCAAATCGCAGCTGACATAGGGTGAAAGGCGGGGTACGCCCTGGACAGGTCGCCAGTCCATCGCAGGGCCAGCACATAGAGACAAACAGTCATTCACTCTCACAGTCACACACCTACTCTGCATGTTTTTGGATTGGGAGGAAGTCTGGGAACCCAGAGAAAACCCACACACAATGAGAACACGCAACCTCCATGTAGAAAGGCACTTGTTCTGATGAGGTCCTGAACCTGCGTCTTTTGCTGCAAGTCAACAGTGCGAACCACTACGCCTATAACCCCACTTCTGACCTCTGACTTACTTTTTGATGTAAATGGAACTCACCATCAGAACCTCATACACTGATACATAAATTCTGAACAATCCTTTAATTATTCTGAACTATTGCTATTGTATCAATGTGGTCAGTTTTAAAAGTTCATTGATATTTGTGTCATTTCTCTCAATCCAGCATTCATACCAGATGAAGGGCAAATTTCCTGCAACTATCCAGCTGGCTGTTAAAAAAAATTCAGCTAGTATGCCCCCTGCTGGACTTTTGTAACTGTGGTAGCCATGGCTTCTTGCAAGATAGACGAACAACACAGAGACACAAAGGATTTAGCTACTGGATCCAGATCACTTTCGCAATGTAGCCCAGAGGACATCATAGAAGAGCTTCAGTCGGATGTGTTGAACGCCACGGTGAAATCTCAGAAGTCAGGAAGATTTAGGAGGACTGCCCTGACATTTTTTGGAGTCCGTAAAAGTATCTGTATTTTGCCAAATTTTTTTGGAGGGCGGAGTAAAAATCAGACTAAGAAAGGTATCACCAAAAGCAAAACCCATGATGGGCTAAGTAAAGTTAGTCAGGATGACAGTCTTGGAGGGAGGCTGTGCTCAGTTGGAGACTGTGAGTACCACAGCCAGAGGGACTCCTCTGGAGAGGCATACACATGCTCTCACAGTGAATGTAGTCAACCCAGTACTGAGCAGAAATCACTGACTCTGGGCCGGCAGAAGAAAGGTCTAAGGAGTCTTTTTCAAAGTTTTAGGCACCACAGAAACCATCGAAATTCTGGAACGCATAAAAGTGAAATGATTCCAATGTCCTCTCCCCACTGCAAGAAACAGGTGCCTGTTATCCAGGATAACACCAATGAGTATGTCACAGAGTGCCTGGGACCTGAACCTGACGTGCCTTTAGCAGATGCTATATGTAATGTTTCCATTGAACCTGAATGTGATGCTGATGCTGTGGCATCAGATAAGAGTGATGAGCAAGAATGTCCAAAGTCTGAGCTTGATGATCAAATGGAGGAAATTAATTTAATGGCTGTAGTTTCCAGTGATTGTGAGAAGATGTCCAGAGGACACAGTGAGCCTCACCTTAAAGTCCAGATGACGTCTGAACCTTTATTGAATTCTGAGGCACCGTCTGTCTCATCAGATCAGCTCAACCTGATTTTTGGAGACGTTGCTTCATTAAAGAGTTTTGACTCACTCACTGGATGTGGGGACATTATTGCAGATCAAGAAGACGACAGCATCACAGAGAGCACAGTCTCTGGGGAAAGGAGCAGAAATGGAGGAAAGAGGGCCTCCTGCTATCTGACTTATCAGGGTGGCGGTGAGGAAATGGCCTCACCTGAAGATGTTGGCAACGAGTGTCATGATGTGTGGGAAAATAATACTGTGGAAGAAATCTGTTGCTCCTGCAGTCACAACCACACAGATATGACTGAAGAGCTGACAAGCTCCCACAATATGGACTTAATGAACAGTAACAGTGCACAACAGGCCACTGGCATGGACACGTCTTCAATTACTGATGCTTTGACTCCTCAAAGTGAGCATCAAGAATCAGTCCCAAACAGTGATGAGGGCTACTATGATTCAACTACCCCAGGGCCAGATGAAGGTCAGGAAAAAACGGACAGACTGCAGACAGACAGACTACCCCGGGACAGTTACAGCGGTGATGCCCTCTATGAACTTTTTGCAACAGATGAGAGTCTCGTCAGTCCACATTATGAAAACACATCAAAACTTCCTGGTTCCAAACAATGCGAATATTTAACTGATTTGGTTAATGTGACCGATTCTGCCTTTGTTCCAGAATTGGATCGGTTACAAATAAGTCCAGAACTGTATGAAGTTAATGACCTTCGAGAGAGTAGTAACTCCTCAGATTTGGCACAAAACCTGGGTGGTCGACAGGAAATCAGCTTGAATGCTGAAAGTAATTTAAATTCAAAACCAAATTTTTCAAGCAACAAAAATAATGTAGAATCAGGTGTGTTTGGTGAGAAGGGAAATATGCTTGGTTCCACGGAAAAGAGGACACCACTCTTTAATTCTGACTGTGAAAAAAGCCACAGCAGCATAACATTCGGAAACGCATCAGAACCTGATTTTGAAACATTTTGTGAACCCAAAGAGCAAGACCTTGAGGAAAACAAGCCTGTGGCATTGCCCTACAGAAATATCAGTCCTCAGTCTCCTGATTGCAACGATTTGGATGATGGGCAAACTGTTTGTTTCTCCCAAGCACTTGAGGACTATACGAAACACTCTCAGATGCTGAGCAACTTGCACAACAGTGTTGATGATTTGGGTACAAACTCTGCCTTCACTCCAAATATGGAGGCCTTACCTACCATAGTTACATTTGATGTAGTAGATATGCATAATGAGGGTGAATATGATGAACACATTCACATGGAACTGGAAGAGGACATTTCATCGCCCTATCAGGAGTTTGAAGAAAGCTACCTACAAAAAGATGCATTTGCTGAATTTGACTGTCAAATGTTAGACCTGTACGAACAGAATCTGGTCAGTAATACGTGGGCAGTTGCTAGCCTCCCAAGGCACCTTGGCCTAAGAGTCGGCCAGTCCATGCCTAATCCTCTGTCTCTAGACCGGAGAAGTAGATCTCTTGACACAGAGAGCCTTGAGCAGACCTTGTCTGACACGTACAGAGAGGAGAGAGCTGCTACTGTTTCATGTCCTCAAACTGAAAATGACCCTGAAAGAGACTCCTCACCACATTACAAAAAGAATGTACATGTGTCTGCATCAGAAGTTAAAGACTGTAGCAGCATGTTGTCCTTATCATGGCAACCAAGGTCAGACATGTCTTTAAACCTTCCTTTGACAAAGGGGGAAATCACTGAAAAATTACAGTGTGTTAGTCAAGCCCATGTTGAACATAAAATATATTCAAATCCATCCAGCATTGACTTTCCTCATAGTAAATTGCAACGTGTGTCAGAAAGAGTGTCCTGTGATTTACAGAGTACAGAGCTTTACAATAGACAGGGTGAACCTTTGCAATCAGGTTCTTGTTTACCTCATAGCACCTTTGTTTATCCTAGAATGGTAGCGGAGGGATCAGAAGAAGTTACCACTAATTTGCAGTCCTACAGCCCGTGTGGTAAAAGCAGACAAGTGGCAAACAGGGAAGGATTATGTCGCACTCGGAGTCTCTTAAATACAAGTCTGTCAGAAGATGAAATGGCTGTCCCCGTTGAGACAAGGACAGCCAGGGATGTTGTCTGCCCTTTGGCATGCAACAAAATCCCTGAGACAACCTTTAACTAAAAGGGGTATTAATCATGACATTAAAGTCATTCTTCAGGCTTTTTGAAGTGTGGTTGCACAAGGTACTGACACATTGTCTGCCCCCCCTGCACCAGGAACCAGCCTCAGACATGGACACTTGCTGTCAGTGAAAAACTGATTTCAGCCACCTGCCTAATAAATCACTGTTGGACAGATTTAATCAGCAGGCAAATCAAGATTCATTTTAATAAACTGCTCACTAACCTGCACCAAAGTCTATTGAGAAAATCATTGATTTTACATCACAGCACACAGGAGTTGTTGATCAATATCAGTTAGTTCAAATGTGTTCTTTTGTGATGTGTTTAAAATCCTTTGTTAAGATTTATCCAGGTGGCACAGTCCGACCAAACAAAGCAGCAGCAGTAGATAGACCAGCAGCCCCTGTGTCCCCATGAGCTAAAAACACTGATTTCCGTTTCCAGGCAGAAAGGGCCCTTTAACAGAGAGAAATAGTGGCAAACATACTTATACATATTAAGTATGTTTAAGTATATATAAACCTGTGTCTCTTGTTCATGGTGCAGGGGGAACTATCTGACCTTATACAACCACATTTCCAAAAATTAAATTGATCACGTCTATGTGCCAATGAGTGCTTTAATGTTACATCCAGTGGAGTAACGTTGCTTCCGTTTACCTGTAAAACTTATTCCAGGTTGTGATAGATACACTGTGATAGATGGGACACAAGTTCAAATTTTAGACTATTCTCTAATCATCTGTGCCATCATGCTGTGCCAGCTTTGCTGTCCTGGGAGGTTGAATGGGATTGTATTTATTTGCACAGTAACAGTTGCTTGTGTCACACAGATCGTGTACATTTCAATCCATTGAATGTATTTAAGGCAGTAATAGTTGAAAATGTTCATAGATTTATCTCACGTGACTGAATATTGTTTTTGTTAATCATACTGTATGTAGCCTCAGTCATCCAGGTCTGGACAGTCTTGTCACACTTGGGTATTTATTTGCCCTGTTTCCATAGCAAAGCTACTTGCCTCTATACACATGTACAGTGTGACTGCTTTAATTGCCAGATTATGTTGGTTTTACTCTTTTTTTTATTTTTTTTTTCCATGACCTTTCTTTGCTCTGTTAAGGTTTATGTTTGCCTGTTGCTCACAACCTGGTGCTCCTAGCTGTTTTCTTCATTGAATAATCTTTTGAGACAATTGGGCTTAGGAAATGGAAAGAGAAGAAGAGATGTCACGGTGGGAAATGTCAGTTCATACACAGGAATATCTTGATCCATTTCAGTGGACATTTTTGCATGGGAAAGTAAGAGAGATTTAAGTGTTCTGATAACATTAAAGGGATAATGTAGGGTTATTGTGTGGTTGTATCAGGTAAATTGACACAAAGTCAGCCATGTCCCTTGAAATGGCCAGCAGAGACTTGAGTGAAACCAGCTTGTAGCCACTTAACAAAAGGCCCATATATTAAAATCTATTCCTGCTTAACTCTGTGACATTTGAGGACATATTTCCCACTATATGTCACTGTTAGACATCCTTTTCTGACTGAAATGATTCTGTTGCTTTTTAAACCCACACTCCCTGCATCAAAGTCCATAGAGGAGTACACACTCCATCTCATCTCATTCAGATTTAACAAAGTAACACAAATTTACCAGATGAGGCAGCAGTACAGCAGCTCCTGTGTTTCAGTGAGCTAAAAATCACTCATTTTCTGAAGGGACTTTGGTGTTAGGACCATGAGGTGTTTACAAATTTGAATTTCCAAAGAAAAGGCTGTGTAACATCATAGCTTTTTGTTAAATGGTTAAAATCAGTTTTACCTTGTGTCCCTGCTTGCAGCCATTTTTTTCATTGAGAGTGAGCATCACATCCACGTCTTATGCTGCTTTCCCATTTGTAGTCGAAACTCGGAATTTCCGGAACTCTGATTTCCAACTCAGAAACTGAACAACCACACATTCCTGGGCCAAGGTGGCTGCCACCACACAAAAACTGCTTATTTGACTATTAATAGCACTTATGTTGTTTTACAGTAAATTAGTCGTACACATAGTTGATCGGTAGATATGATGCTATGCTGTTTGTGTGCACAAAATATTGTGAAGTGTTATTGACTGCCATTGCTAAGAATGGCTAGCCCAAGATACATTTGTTTCCATGTTTTTTCCCAACTTCGTGACTGGAACACCGTGAACATTCCAACTTTAAAGTGGAACGCAGCATTAAGCTGGTTCCTGGCAGAGGGGCTACGTGCAATGTAGTCAGTGTCTGCCATGAAAAAAGGCAGACGGAGAACATGTCTTAATGTCTTTATGAGGTTTATTTGTTATACATTTAGTTTTTATGACATTTGGCTCAATCTCAAAATGCATGCTAGAAAATCAACACAAAGTCTATACTTTAGTGATTCATGTGTTTAGTATTTCTTGTTTGTTTAGCACATTTCATAGGTTGGATCTGTGTGTATGAAAGTGCTTTATGTAAGTCAGTGAAGAAACATCTATAGAACAACCAGATTGAAATACCTATAAAATGTTACCCAAAAAAAAATCAAAGGAGAAAAATGTTAACTTTCATAATTATTGTTTTTTTTCCTCGCTTGATGAGCCAACTTGGCCTTACTGTGGCTGCTGAATTATGTTTTTTAACTCACCTGTAAAGTGCTGAATTCTTCACTCCATTAATATGTTACTGTCAAGCTTACGGAGTGAGCAATTTCATTGATTTTATGAAAAGATAAGCTTTTATTTTCACATTGTATCATTTTATTGTAGGAATATACTGTTTGGTCAGAAGTTAAACTGTCACAATGTAGTTTTCTTTATGGTGTAGTATTGAACAAATGTTAGTACATGTATTTATATTCTCAGCTACTTATACACTGCAATAATGCAGTCAGAATGGGTATTACAAATTGGTAATGTTCTTTTTGATTGTTACATTACAGGATTCTTATTGAAAATTTGTTACAGTTTTGTTGGAGTAGAACACTGCCTTACACTAAAATAAAAATGACAAGTCATAGTTTCAGAATTTCTTTGTCGTTTTGTTTTTTCTCCTGTGTTTGTGTATGTGTGCAGTTTATACTAATGCTGTGAGATGAGTGTTAAACACTGCAGTTCATTTCAGATATTTAAACCTGCAGTGTGTAATTCTGCCTCTGTTTAGTCTTAATGAACAGAAACAATACAACATTATTCATATGCTGACTCCTTTATCTGAAATGGGCTTCAGTTGTGTCTCAATACAGGCTCTGCAACCTACATAGACTACATTCATTGACTGGATATTGTCAAAATGCATCACAACCCAGTAACTAGGACTGTCCCAAATTTAAAGCACAGTACATATGGAAATGCTTCAAGTAATAAAGGAAATGGAATTGACCAGGAAGTGTATAATAGTATAATAATAGCTTAGTTATAATGTTTCTGATGGGCTTTATTTTTGGGGTTTTATTGGCTTTGAAATAGTTTGTAAATATAGGTCCAGTCTTAGAATTACATTAGAATTAAAATGTGTTTTATGGAACAGGGAGAGCTCAGGTTGAAGGGTTTGGTGATAGCATAAGAGAGGCAAGGTTGTGGTTTGGTCGAGTGCAGAGGATGTATAGTTTTTCTTATTGGACAAAGGATTTTGAAGATGGAGCTGCCAGGCAGGAGGAAAAAAGGAAGACCACAGAGAAGGTCCATGATTTTTTTAAAGGAGTACATGAAGACAGTTGGTGTAACAGAAGGGGACACAAGGGAGAGGACAAGAGGGAGGCAGATGATCCACTGTGGTGACCCCTGAAGAGAAGCCGAAGGAAGAATTTGTTTCATTTGCACACACACCAATTGTGACGGTAAATTTGACCTCCATTTAAGTAAGACGTGAACAATGTTCATTTTGTTTCCAGGGTCTACCTGATATGGTGAAAAACAGAAAAAGAAACACCAGAGGAGAGGAGACTAACCACAGGCAATGAGAATGATATTAATCACATTTTTCAGTGGGTTCAACCAGGTTCACAAATCCTAGGTTTACCTGCTAATTGAAGTGGGAAATAGGCTTAAAGTTCCAGTGTGTAAAGTTCCATTTGGTAGAAATAGAATATTTCTCCAGAATGAGCCCTTTTATATCAGCTATAACTTTCCAGTTCTCTCTGGCTTGCACTACTTTATACGAATATTATTATTTTATTATTTTAATCACAAACAATGCAGATTTCAATGTAAAGAGTATAATATACACAAACAAGATTAATATGCTGACAGAAACGTCAGCATTTACAACAAAAATATGATATCGTCTGTGAATGACAGTGACAATGACTGCTGCAATCTACCTGATATGTGTGAATGAAAAATTCACAATGAAGTCTCTCTCTGGTTATATTTCGTTATGTATTTATCTCAGTCTTAGTTGACGTCAGTTGTTAGAGACCCCCACAAAGATAAGTAATCTTTAATCTTTAATAATAGGAACCCTGGCTTCTGTTGCTGAATTTTACACATTGCACTTTTAACCCTGTGTGAGTGGTAGCTGGGATTGATATTGTTGTGTGTCAAAATAAAATAATATAGAATGTATTTCAATATTTAAGTTCCAATTTTTATTCCAGCAAGAATCAATGGAAAGTTTGTCTTTGCATCTTTGCAAAGGTCAGCGTTCATGGGAGCATCATTTACAAGAGGAATCTTTTTTTTTCTCAAACAACGTTCTGTGGTAGAGACGTGAAGTTTGTAACGCTGCTGTGACCCCGGTTTGTTTTTTTCGCAGCTTTGCTTCACATTACCTGTTTCCATCGCATTATCTGGCAACCCCGATAAAACTGCGACAGAGCCAATGGCAGCAGAACACAAGTGTTCACGCGAAGAGGATGATGACAGCAACAAGGTGAGGTGAACTCCGTGTGAAGTGAACCACGGTCATGGCAGTGATTTACGTGCGGCTCATGTAGAGACGCAAGTCGCACCGCTGTACTGAAACATGAAGTCACCGTCAACTTTATCTTAAGTTACTGCTGTATTGATGAATGTTAGCACGCGCTCTGTAGCTAAAGCTAGCCGCCGTTAGCAAGCAGGAGTTTGTGTTAGCCTGTGGAGCCACACTGACTTGGGTTAGCATCGCTTCATGTTAGCTAACCTTGCTATGCTAACGTTTCCATTAACTGAGAAGAGCTTCGGGTTGCTTGTCAAGCTGGTTGGTTAGCGTTAACTTAGCGCAACAGTTACCAAACCGCTTTCCAACCGCTTGCCAGCAAGAAGGTCGGTTAGGTTATGTAGCTAAAATGTTGACTGCAGCTGGATGAGTAACGTAATACCAGCGTGTTATCGTGTGCTAACCGTTACTCGGGGCCTAAGGGTTTCAAATCAGATAATTGTGATCAAACTGGACCACAAACATGATGTCGTTCGCACTAATGTTATCACCTCTCTTGGTGTTAAATGACTGTAAGTATGACATCTCTTGTACTGTCATTTTGATTTACTCATTCATTTCACCCATCTCTTGATGCTATTGCTATTGATATTGATATCCAGTTCCTCAGTTTTATTAGTATTGATGATGATGATGATGATGATGATGATCATTGCAATAGATCCAGAAATGGGAATCTGTTGCACTGTTGAGTAGATTGCTGAAAGGCATAATGGCTGTTAACTTCATTCTATCTATCTTTCATCAGTGTGAATGTTTCCATGAAGTTCACATCTTCTTTTTGCATTCCTACAGAATTGAGGAAAAAAACAGATACTTGTTAAGTAGATACTCCATCAACAAGGTAAAGTTGAATGGACCATCATACAAAGTCAGACAGATGATGGTAATTTTAATATTCCCATTCACAAGTAAGTAATATTGACAAAAAATTATCAATTTATTTTTCCCTTGTGGAGGTCACTTATATTATGACCAGATTTAATTTTAGATCTTCAATGGTCCTTAATACTTGCATGACATAATAAATAATGAAAATATGACATTGTTAATTGGAGACAGATAGCCAAGACACATTATGACCTAAAAATCACATACTACAATTACATTACATTTAGTTTGTGCAAGATAAACATAAGATTTAAATTCTTTCTTGGTAAAATGTTGACACACTTGAAAATATAATTTGTCAGTGATGAATATGTATTTTATTGGTTCCTTCTGTTTTAATGCTGACAACAAATCCTCCAAAACCATAGTTTAAAGTTTAATAGCATCCATTGTGTCCATTGTTTTGGGATAGATGCCACTTTGTCATTGAATGTATAGCTAAATGGCAGCTTCTTGGCCACTGACTGATCGGATTCCTTACTGTAATAAAATTATTTCAGATACCACTTTTTTTTATTACATTACAGTTTTGCAATTTTGAAGTGATGAGTATTCCGAAAAGTGATTACTAATGCTGTCCATGAGATAATCAGTGTCTCACCTGAGTATGTAGGACTTTTTCTGCATTGAGCGTCAATATCACTGTGAAGAAAAAATGATAAGGCATATCATTTTAAACATATTAAGACATCTAACCACCCAGGTAATACAACTCACCATAGTGCAGTTTTTTTCTTGATGTATTGTGGATATATTGTTGGGTCAGCATCTGAAAGATGGCTTCAGGGACCTGCTTCTACTTGTTGCTATGAAACAACTACACAAGAGTATGCAGAGATAGTCTGGAGGCCTTGCTGAGTCTAAGCCCATGAATCCGAAGGTGGAAGGTAAAGGACTGGAGAGGCTCTGCTTCCTTAACCATGTATGGATGATGTAGTCATCAACTGTCTTGGATGACAGTGAGCTCTGTGAGCATTTATCCTTTTCTGCTGTTAATCAAACGTCCCCGCATATCTTTGTTTTTACTATTCAAGCAATAGTTTGTTTTCATATTGTTTCACTTGTTTGTTTATCGCCATACTTACTGTGTTGCAGTCTAACATAAATGGACTCTCAATACCTTGCGTGTCTCCCATTAGTTTCAGTGTCTGTTGAGGATGTTTGTTGTTTCATCATGCTCGAAGTAAATATCTCTGGCACATACATGGGCCGAAATTCAATTTGTACACATTTCTAGGGATCCAGATTGGTCAGAGTCTAATAGATATCTGATTAATCTAATATTTATTGCAAGAAATGCTGCCTCAAGATTTTTGAGTGTGGAGTTGTAATGTAGTGTGTTCTGCATTTACTGGCTGCCTTAAGAGAGATGATGAGCTGTGTTTGTGTTAGTCGTGACTGGTAAAAAGGAGTTAGCTGATGACAAGGCTGTGTTGCTAGGCAACTCACATCATGGGCTGCGCCTCTTGAAGCTCGAAGCTTGCTGTATTCTCTCTGCAAGACTGGGGGAAAGTAATGTACTGTTTCTCTTTGTGAATGCATGTTATTGATTTTAATTATTTACATTTACAAAAAATGCACACTTGTGGAGCTTGTGTTGTGTGGTTTATGCTGCCCCCTCCTCCTATTCCTTATCATCTGTCTGACGGCTTTAGGGGATACAGAGGGGATAACAATGTTCAGCCCACACTTTGTGTGTCTGGCTGGCTTGGAAGTTGCTTGAGTGCCAGTATGGCTTTTGTGCTCATAGATGTGAGCGCTCAGTGTTGTTCTGCAGTACAGGACCAAAACAAACAGATTTTCACAATGTAAACAATAAGCCTGAGAGACTTGAACATGAAGTGAAGATTGTTGTATCTGTTTCTTATCATTTAGCGTCTTGGGGATCAGTCACACTAGGGGTGAGGATTTCCATCTACCTCATGATGATGATTGAGGGGGGCTACATTAATAACAATTAACAATAATAAAACAATTATTGATTCAGCAGAATTTTTCATGAATACAAATAAATGTAACAACATATTTCTGAGGAAACCAGAAAAAGATATAACCATAGGTGGATTTCTGCTTGTTTTGGCCTGTTTATATGGATGTTTCCTATTTGTGCAATTATTTTTAAATTACAATTTTAAACAATGCAATTGTTTAATTTGCAGCTTCTGTAGTTGAATTGTTTTGTCATTGCTCTGTGTTCACAAATCTAAAGTGTGCAATGAAGTAGTTCATGTATTTAATACTGCACTGCAACTTTTTTATGCCTCTATTTGTTCTTGTTACATTATTTGTATCCTTTGTCCTACATCAGACTTGGCTGAGGTAGTGTTTGTGTATACAGCAGCAGAGCAGAAGTGAGTGGTGATGAGATTTCTGTCAAACTGCTGAATGACGAGCACAAATTTGCTGTTGCCGCCATCTGTCTTGACATAAAAAGAATCTGTTCCCTTGTGCATCATGGTAATGTCATCAATACAGAGTTGTGTAAGGTGCTGGTAGGCTTTGTCACTATTGTAAACTAGGATTTCAATTTTCATGTATTTTCCTTTATCTTTAGTTGAGTGACTTAATAAACATTAGTTGATTAAAGTGCTTTAATCGTGCATGCTCAGAAGACAATGCCTGAGCTTATGCTAGGGGGAGGGAGGGCTGATGGCAGTTTTATTATGTACATTGTTCCCTATAATGTGAATTGAAATTGTATTTAAAAATTCAGCTTTTTAGTAGTTCCACATAGAAACCCATTTTAAACTCCAAAATGTGGAGTTTGAAATATCTTATTGCAAATTGGATCACAATCGTAATATCTTTCAGGAAAGTGTCACTCACTTTCCCAAAGTTGTCCCGAATTTGCTATCAGGAGTATGACGCTTACCAAAGGACGACTAGGTGGAATAGAACCAGGTTTGCTGCGAGGTGCCCAAGCCCCTCAGAAGTTCAGTGGGGCTGCACGGTCATATCATAATCACATTGACATCTTTGGCTACTCACGATTAAATGAATGTGATCATCTGGTACTGAAAGTCTGTACTCTGCGATATAACATGCTGCTGTTCACTACACTGCTCCAAGTTTCCTGGATAAAGTCACGTTACAGATATATTGCACAGAAATCTAATGTCTTGCACAGCACAATGCAAAGAGTGTTTTCTCTCCATCTCTGTGTGTATGTGTGTTGTTGAGTGAGGAGGCAGACTGAGATGTCGACAGAAGCTGTTAGCAGTTAGCGTGGAAAATAAGGCATTTTTATTGGTCTACCATAAGGAGGATAGAGAGCAGGAGGTGAGAAGGCTGATGACTCGTAAGCACTTTAACAGATGGTAGAATTCTTAGGCTAATGAGTAATTGCACATGAATGTCATTCATATCACGTGTTTGTTTATGTATGGGCCAATATCCTAAATATAAGGGAACAGATCATTGCTTTCAAAATGACAGGTGAAGTTTTATGAGGTGTGGTTTTATAAGGTGCTGACATGTTTGAGAGGCTTTTTCTAACAGAAAACATGGCTGCCAGTGTGGACACAAGTAAAAAAAAAAAGTTTTAACTATCCTAGATGAGGTCTACACTATTTTAAGAATAATTAAGTCAGTCAGAAGAGCTTGCATAACTGCAAGATAGAGCAGGGAACATATTCCCTGCTTAACATATATAAAACTCATCTAACAGTCTGTACGAAAATGGGAAAAAAAAGAGTCAAAAAATCTTCTGTATTGAACTGATATAAATAACTCTCTTTTTGCTTTATGTTTATGCTTTCTTTTTAGGATCACATAGTGTATTGCTTTGGCCCTACACAAACAGCCTGTAGTGCTAAAGTACAGAGCTGAGTATGATTCCCTGGTTGCGGTGGAGGTGAGGAAGCATGGGGTGGATCTCTGAGGTGTCAAGACAAACGTGATGACAGCATGGTCCTTGTTGGAGAAGCTCAAAATGGAAAAACACTCATGTAGGGAGGAGAACATTGACTCTAGCGAGGCGCAGCATGCCACTGACGAATCTGAGGATGGAAGCAGCTCCGAAAGCGAGTCGGAAGAGCGACAACACCAGAGGCTTCAGGTGAACAGCAGCAGCTGTAAAAAGCGGGAGGCTGGGGCTGTCACTAAACCACACCGTCAGCTTTGTCGCTCTCCGTGCTTGGACCGGCCCAGTTTTTCCCAGAGTAGTACCGCGGTAGATTTCCGTGAGGATGAGAGCAGTGTGGGACCAGGGATCAAGGCTGTCAGTGACAGGGAATACCAGGCCAAGATGGAGTTTGCTTTGAAGTTGGGCTATTCTGGAGAGCAGGTGGAGACTGTGCTCAACAAGCTGGGAGCTGCTGCTTTAATTAATGATGTTCTCGCAGAGTTGGTAAGGCTTGGAAATAAAGTGGAACCTGAAGTTCAACCTTGCAGCAGTACAGCCACACTGATATCACGGTCCCTCTGTGTGAAGGAGATAGTTAGTCCAGAAGTGTCAGTGGAAGAGGAATCTGTGGATACCTATGATAACCTCAGGCCTATTGTCATTGATGGCTCAAATGTGGCAATGAGGTAAGACCCTTCCAAATAGTGCATTCCTACATAACTGGTATTTTCTTGAGGGTTGGTTTGACAATGATGATGATATTTTTTTTTCATGTGTAGCCATGGAAACAAAGAAGTGTTCTCTTGCCGTGGTATCCAACTTGCTGTTGAGTGGTTTCGGGAGAAAGGACACAAAGACATCACTGTGTTTGTCCCAGCCTGGAGAAAAGAACAGTCAAGACCTGATGCCCTCATCACAGGTAGTCAAGCTGTTTTATCCACTTTGTTTTAATACTTGCATAGTAGCTATATGAATATCTATGGAACAGTAAAGTATACTTTTTAAGATGAGAGATAAGTAACTTTTATTGCCATTGTACAGAAACACATACAACAAAACTAGGGGTTGCTACAACTGAAGGTGCATTTGATTAAAAGCAATTTGATTATTAGAATAAAGAAGCAAACAAGAATAAATATGTCAATAAAATAAATACAATGTTGGCTCATTTGGCTGTCAAGTGTCCTGACGGTCACTTTATCCTCCACATGAGGGTTGCGTGGGGCGCTGGTGCCAATCCCGGCTGAAGATATTATTCAACTTTAACAGATGTATTCTGTTATCTGTTATGTATTATGTATTATATGTATGATTTATTACAGACCAGGTCACTAATTGGCAAACCACAGTCTGAATCCAGACATTATCATACTTCTTTGAATATTGGCACATTTCTACTGAGAGAATAGATCTCTCATTTCATACAGCAAAAACAGACAAAAAAATTATCTTTCACCACAGTTTCAGCATCTATATCTGCAACATATGTTACAAACTCACCTCCGGTTTCTGTTTTAAAATGAAAGCACCCTGCTGTTTCAGCTCCCTGAATGCATTTAAAAGTGTAGTATGGCATTATCAAAGCAATCCCTGTTTGCGGTGAGTGAGTGTGACACATTCCAAGGGAAGTCAAGGAGGAGTAATAATAGACTGCTAATCAGAGAAAAGTAATTTCACATGATGTGATCTGGGAAGGAAAAAAGTTAACTTAATGTTTGCACTTTGTATTTAAGTTCCTAAAGTAGTACTTATATGTGCATTTATAGTACGTTTTTATGTTTTAGTTTTGTTCACCTGACATGAGAAAATAATTTTTTTGTGTACTTCTTTAATTCGATGTTAAATGATACGAAAATATAAAATATTATTTCAGTATCCTTAAATATTTCAGTTCATGGTCATGAATTTGTTCTGCCCCACTGGTGAGAGCGTAGGTTTTCATTGTTTTACTTGAATTTTAAGCTGTTGTTGATCATTCAAAAACGTCTCTTTCAGATCAAGAAATATTACGCAAGCTGGAAAAAGAGAAGATTCTGGTTTTCACCCCTTCTCGGAGAGTTCAGGGCAGAAGGGTGGTGTGCTATGATGATCGCTTCATAGTGAAGCTGGCTTATGATTCTGATGGAATTATTGTGTCAAATGACAACTACAGAGACCTGCAAAACGAGAAGCCCGAGTGGAAGAAGTTTATAGAAGAGCGCCTCCTAATGTACTCCTTTGTCAATGACAAGTAAGAAACCATTTGTCCAGTTGAAATGTAGGCAACAAGGATATGGTCTTTGAAAGGTCAAAACACAACAAAGTATTTTTATGTCAGAAGTCAGAGTTGCATAGGTCTTACTTTGTAAGAGGTGCATAGAGATTCTTTCCAGCTTGTTAAATTTGAATATGTTCTGCTTTCTTTGCTCCATATAAGTACATAAAACAAAAAGAATAATAATTTTGTGGACAAAAGACATTTGAGACCATCATTCTGAGGTGTGGGAAACACTTAATAACAATTTAAATCTTCTGACTTTTCAAACAACTTTCAATAAATTGAGAAAATAGTCAATCATTTATGCAAATAATTGTTAGTTGCAGCCCAAGCTATTGCCCAACGCTATTCTGGGATATTAAAGTTGACATTTAACTAATAAATAAATGTTAACAGGTTTATGCCACCTGACGATCCTCTGGGAAGACATGGTCCAAGCCTGGAAAATTTCCTCCGCAAACGCCCTGTTGTTCCAGAGCACAAAAAACAACCCTGCCCCTATGGTAAGTTCACCAAATATCTTTTAAAACTTTAGTCTGCGGTTGATTGAAACTGTTTTGTTTTGTTTGTTGAAATCGTCTTCATATCCTAATTGTCATAAATAAATACATTTTGGAGGAAACTTTATTACAGTATTGCCCTTGCAATACTGTAATAAACGTGACCAGTAATTTCAGACTATACATACACTGGCAGATCTAAGTGACAACTTGGTCTGCCTGCTTGTTTGGGTCTTAATGAAAATGTCAGGTGATTTAGCATTAGTGTAGCTTTCATCACCATGCTCTCTCCTCCGTTCCTCTTCTTCTAATAGTGTGTTCTCTTGTATTTTGAGGCCGAAGCTTTGATGAGAGAGCAGACAGGAAGAGGGTGGGATGTGTTGGGTTGCATTAGTCACTGTTGCAACCTTTTACAGACTCCTACACAGGATTTTTCCCCTCATGGCTACATCCACACTACTCAATTTTTGTTTACAAATGTGTAAATTTGCGGGCACACTACCCTAGCGTTTTTGAATAAAGGTAATGGAAAAGTTTATAAACGCTGCTAGCTCAGTTTATTGATAAATGCGGGGCTGTGTTTTTCAGGGTTCCCACGGTCATGTCATCTCTAAAGGTTATGCAATTAGAAAAAGTGTTTTCCGGGTTTGGAAATGGTTTGGAATTAAGTGAATGTTTTGCGAAAGTTTTTTTACTTAGGGATAGCCTAATCCGATATTTAATAAATAAACTTCAAAATATGCTAAACAAAATAAAGCAGTTTAGCAGTTTAATTAACAAAAACTAGCAAAAATACTTAAATCAATATCAACACTATCAAACCAATATCTAAATACATGTTCCTTGTTGGTCTACTTGTGATTGGTGATGTGGCTTTAAAACATTTTTTAAATGAAAACAGTGGTATGGATGTAGCCCCTGACAACTTTGTTTACTGATTGAACGTGAAGAAGATTTAAACAAATAATATTTAATATTACCAAAATGAATGACCCACTATTCCATATTTGACAGTACAATGTCAATTGTACTGTCAAATATGATTGTCATCAAATATGATTGTCATCCTCTCTTCTTCTGACCTTTTTTTTTTTTTTCTTTTTAAAAAAGGGAAAAAGTGCACATATGGACACAAGTGCAAGTACTATCATCCCGAGCGTGTGAACCAGCCACAGCGCTCAGTGGCCGATGAACTACGAGCCTTTGCCAAATTGTCTGCAGTGAAGACGATGAGCGAGGGGGCTTTGGTGAAATGCGGCACTAGTCCAGCAGCTGCAAAGGGGGACAGCAGCTCGGAGGCCAAACGCGTGGCACCCAAACGTCAGTCTGACCCCAGTATTCGCTCAGTGGCCTGTGAACCTTCAGAGGCACTGTCTGTCATTAGGAAGTCTGAGACAAATTCAGTGCCTTCCCTCGTCTCTGCTCTCAGTGTGCCCACCATGCAGCCTCCTAAGAGCCATGCAGCTGGGGCCTTGAACACACGATCAGCCAGCAGTCCAGTGCCAGGGTCTCTACAGTTTGCTCACAGTTCTCTGGAGCACATGTCCAGTGTGCAGTACCCTCCCATTTTAGTTACTAACAGTCATGGCGCCTCTGTTACATACAGTGACCAGTTCCCAAAATACGACTCGGTTAGTGACCATGGATATTACTCACTGCACAGTGATTTTTCGAACATGAGCATGAGCAGCATGCATAATGTTGATAGTTTCTGTAGCATGGAGCATGAGCATGGTATGTATCAGAGAAATCTCAGCCACTGCCCTGAATCCTGTCTGAGCCATTCAAACAGCGACTCCTTCTCCTCTTACGTGGACCTGTACCCAAGCTCTGTGGACAGCAGCCTGGAGGAGAGCATGAAGGGACAGCAGCAGTCTCCTGCTCAGGGCAGAATGCACACTTTCTCCCATGGGTTTCGCCATGAAGCGCTGACCAGGGTACAGAGTTATGGACCAGAGGAACCCAAGCAGGGCCCCCGTAAGCAGTCTGGGTCTCATCTAGCACCACATATCCAACACGTTGCTGTGGGAGCCAGATCTAGCTGTCCTGGAGACTATCCCCTAACTCAGACTGCCCTGCCACCTCTGTCCTCACAGCCCACACGCTCACTTGGTATGACCCGTATGGACAGTATATCAGACTCACGACTATATGAGAGCAACCCAATGAGACAAAGACGACCTCCACTGTGTCGTGAGCAGCATGCAAGCTGGGACCCTCTGCCTTGTGGTAATGAGTCCTATGGCTATCATTCATATCCACTGAGTAACAGCCTGATGCCATGTTGTGAGCGAGTGATGGTCCGCAGCATGCCTGACAAAATGGAACAAATCTGGAACTCGCCATGGGAGACCCTGTCTGCAGCTGAACACCAAGACCGGTATGTTATCCCAGAGCACCAGTATCAAACATATCGGAACCTCTGTAACATCTTTCCCGCTTACATAGTGCACTCGGTCATGGAGAAGAATCCTCATTTGACAGACCCACAGCAACTCGCTGCCGTTATTGTTACAAAACTAAGGTCGTGCCACTGAGCAATTTTAACATAGGACGCATTCAGAAATGATGAGATGAGGGAAATACTGAAGGGATTTTTATTTGCAAAGATAAGCCACTTGTTTAAGGTTGCTGCATGTGCAACGTCTACCCTCAGGAGTTAGTCATTTTTAAGTGTCTGATGGAAAATCTGATTTTACATCACTATGATTGCAGAGACCTAAGTTTCTCCCATAAGTTTAATTTGAATTTTGAGTTGTTTGACATGTGAAATATGGTGATGTTCATGTCAGGTCCTATTGTATTAGAATGACGGTTCATAACACATTCATACAACCTGAGCAGGAGCTGCATAGCAGCTTTCCATCATAACCTTCAACACAATAGAAATATATTGGGGATGAGTCGATATGATACTTCTGTTTAGGGATCAGTCAGATACTCATCAAAATCTCTGGATCAGATATCGAGAAGAACATGGAAAATATGAAGAAAAAAAGTGTAAAATTACGATATCGAACCAATATCTTATCAGACATGGAAAAGTGATATCGAGCCATCCCTAAAAACAATCCTGGGCTTTTGAAAGTCCTTTTGATCACTTTACCTTTGATTGAATACATTGTAGATAAAATTGTTTAACCCCTTTTTTTTCAAGATTTGATGAACAACAGAAGTATGGGAGATATTCAGGACTAATGGAGCTAGATAGTGTAATAGTAAACCTTGTGCTAATATGAGTTATTGTGACTCAAATCTAAGTCAGTATTACTGTGTTTTCATTTTAAATCCTCACAATGTAGGATTTCAACCTTCAAATAACTGTTAATACATCAACTTATAACCGGGTGAAGGTCCCCTCTGTCAAAGTCTGAGCTGGTCTGCATCGTCTGCTTTGGAACTTGAGAACTTCTGGTTTCAGGTCCATGCCACAGAAAGAACAACGTTCTACTTTACAGCATACATCTCATCCCGCCTTACTGGCTGCTGTACCTGGTCTGAAGACATGGTTGTTTGTACATTAGAAGTCCTGCTTCAGAGTTCAACAGTATTGTGTTACCTTGACATATATTTTATGACAGTTGTAACAGAGCCTGTGAGCAAATCCAACATTGTGTTACTTTAAAATAGTGTTTTCAGATAAAGTCCATGCTAACACAGATAAAAACGTCTATCTCGTCCCCATCCAGTTACACCAATGCTCAGCAACATCTTCCATATTTGCCTTTATTTGATTTGACATGCACATACTTTAACACACCTACTCCATATACATCCTTGTTTATGAAGCTCTCGTTCAGGCTCTCTGAATGTGTTATAAAATAATCATAAGTGCAGTTTCTGGTGCAGTATATAACAGAGCTTATGTCTATGTGTGCTTCTTTTTATTCTGTGATTTTATTTTGAAGATAAGTAAGAAGGAGGAAGGCACATAACCTCACAGCATGAACTCCAACGTTTAATGGCCTTATATCTGAATGACCTCACGCATAAGTCATTGACTGATGGGTTTCAATCAAAGGCATTGAAGCCTCTTATATACTTTCAAATGTAAAGCACTATCTCAGTATCTAAAGAGATCTATTTTCTCAGCCTCACTGAATTAACAAAGCTACTATTTTGGTAGCTCTTGAATGTGCACAACACAAGTCAAAAAGGAGATTTGACTTGTTACAGATGTGCACATATTATGTACATATAATCACACAAAAGCCATTATTTCAAAGTCATTTATAAGCTGCTAAATAATGCCAAAAAGATAGTTTATATAGTGTTGGTGTTCTACATAACTTAACATTTTGGTTCACAGAATTGATTGGATTATAGACTTGACATCTGTTTAGATCATTTCCTATTGTGTACAGCAACCTTTCTGGTTTTAGTGGAATTTTCTATTTATATACTTGTCTATTTTGTTGTGCTGATTCTTTTCATTGTGAAAAGATTCAAAATATATTTGGTTCAACCAGTAGCTCTAAGTGACGGTTTGTCAGTGGAGCTTTTTCAGAAACAGGTTAATGTTGGTTTAAAGACGACTTTGGCATGCGCTTGAGTGGTCCGTGATTCCCGGTGTTTGTCACAGACTTACGAGTGAAAAATGAGAACGAAAGTGTATCTGTCATATCATATTTAACCTGTTTCTGATGTGCATGTCAACTAGTGAAACTTTGGAAATTCATTACACAGGCCTGAGATATGGGCAAGATGCAGCAATTTTCTATGAAAAGATTGAATCAGTGTTGAAGCCACAGTTAAAATGTTTGCACAAGGAATTTAAAAAAAAAACACTGTAAATTTGACTCTTTTGTTGTATTTGTCAGATAAAATGATCGAAACCTGTTTGAAACAGTTTGGCCTTGGAGCTGGTTGATTTTGTGTCATGTATGAAGTTTCGATAATTGTATGAAAAAACAAGTTAATGCTAATAGGAAGTATGGTGGAGATGAAGTTTGTCTCCTTTTTTGGGGTAGGTTACAGACACAGTCCACATCAGACATGCGAGCAGTCTCTAAGGAAAGGATCGTGGACGGGTTTGGATGTGCCTTGCAGCACATTGCTCTCAGGATGCTTTTCGGTTTTCTACATTTTAGTCTTTTATTCTGCCCAAAACCAATGGTTGGAGGCAATGTTCTACTCTGGTCTAGTAGTGATATATATATTTTGTGAAAATTCTACATGTAACATGTAGTATCTTAACATTTTGTTGTGTACAGTTGTATGTGGAGATGGCATTGCAAAGCCTTTTTTGTGTATATCCTTGTTATGCACCTCAAGATGTAGTAAACAGAGCGAAGAGGGTGACTTTACGTGATGCTGCCTCAGATGGGATAATGTTTGTGTTTGAAAAAGTTCCCATGCGGAAGGTGAACATGAGTGTCGAGCTGGGCAATGTGGGGGAAAAAATCTTTTTTCTTTCTAATCTTTTTTTATACCATTTGATATTGATATAAATCAAATCAATATGTCCGTAAGGCTGGGCGATATGGCTTATAAATAATATCTGGATATTTTTTAGGCTATATCCCCATATAGGAGATATATGGGGATATAAAGCTGCACTGGTCATTTCTCTGAAAAGGATTATTTTTTGTGTTTATTACCTTTCTTTTCAGATAATACCTGGCTTATTTCTTTGGCTTTTTAATGTTAAATGAAGGATATTTTTGTGTGTTAGAAACAATGACACTGAATATAGATATGGTAAAATTCTGCTATAACAAATAATTAGGCTTAAAATTAAAGAAATGTTATTAAGTGACCTATTTTAAATATAATTTTGTTAATTCCATGATTGTTTTATTCAATATATAATATTGAATTTATAATGTTTAGTGTATTTCACAAATGTGTTTATCAATGCAACAGCCTTTAAAACCAGGAAAAATCATCACAGGTACCTTATCACGACATGATGACATCTATCCATCCAAGATAAAATATTGATATATTGCCCAGCCTTATGTGGGTGTTTGGTAAGCAGCTGAAATATTTAATATCCTTTTATTATTTTACAATAGTTGATTACCTGGCAATTGATGAGTTGATGATCTTGTTTGGACATCATTAGGCTAAACCTATGGCTTAATTAATGAGGCTCATTATCAGTGCAGTGCAAGATGAATTAAGCCTACAAATGCAGAGAAGTTGTACCATATAAAGACAACCGCAAGGTGATGCTTGGGAGTGTATTTGAAGGGATTGCCTAGTATCAGTTTTCTTTTCAGTGTGGTTGTATGAGGTACTCACTAATTTTCAGTGCTGATTGCCCTATGTCCAACCCCTAGGCTGAGAACCAGATACTCACACTCAAAGAAAGTGGCTATCTTAAGAATGTGTTTGCTGCTTTATCTCACCGACGGCCTTTTCTGTCTTGAAGCTGAAGTTTCAGTCATTTCCTAAACTGCTCACTCTCCCACACCATTGAGAAATTCAGCAATTTTACAACATGCTACACAGGAGTCGTTGATCTGTTGCCTCCATTAGTAGGTTCAGATCTGTAATTTTGTCACTGCAGTGTTTGAAATCCTTCCCTGTTTGGATTTACCTTATTGTTGCAAGCGCCAACAGCTCCTGTGTCCCTATGTGCTTAAAACGCAGATTTTCTTTATGAACTCAGGTGTGGGAGAGTGAGCATTTTTCAAAAGTTTCCAGCTAGAAAAAAGAGAAATTAAGAGTGTCAGTGCCTCATACAACCAGAATCCAGAAAACCTGGACTATTATTATAAAGGGAAATTCCACATAATTTCAGGACTCTGGTAAAGTACCCTGCTTAATATTATTGGAGTGCATGAATGAGCATTACAAATTTACAGTTTTGTATTGCATGGGGTTCCCTTGTGTTAAAGATGCCATAATGCATAATAATGCAAGTAAAAAATAAATTGACAAGAGGCCGGATTTTGTTGTTTTGATGTTTTATTATAAGAAGTATTTAAAAACACGCTGATGCAGAGTGCAGAAAGTTCAGCTGCGTTTTTGACGGCATCAAAGACCTGTTTGTTTATCCTTTGATTTTAGGAAAGCGTTTGGAATTTACAAAGAAGAAAATGGTTTGAAAACCTTTTAACTGAGTGGTATTACGGGGCTAACTGTGTGAGCCCGATTTTGTCTCATTGGTGGTGTTTTAAAAAAAAATGATATTTCTTTAAAATGTTTAAGTTCAATTGTGGCAAATGAGCAAACACTAAGGTTTAAAAAAAAAAAGTTGAATGTGTTTCGCCCACATGAATTTTGGGCTTTGCTGACTTTGTATTTTCATGAAAACTGACATGGCCACCTGAGGCCGTCTGTCTGTTCATGAGAAGGTGAAACAAACTGCCTACATGTTTCTTCATGTGAAACAATCAGATTGCAAGGCTGCTGTCAAGGTTGTTTCTGGCATTTGGCTGAAGGTTTGCGTGCCGTCCTTTCTTCTTGAGATAGTCGAATCATCATAGATTATTTAAAAAAAAAAAAAAAAAAGTACAAAATGTTAAATAAAGGATAGGGTATCTGGCTAAAACTAAGACCTCATCTTTCTCGACCAAATTAGGCAAAATTGATTTCTTGTGAGAGTAAGATCTTCCTTTAACTTGGAATAGTCCATTGCCCAGATTAACTTTTTAACAATCATAATATAGGATATGACACAAACCTACTCCAGCTTTTTTGTAGCTTTTTTTGAAGTTGTAAGACTTCCCTGAAATGTTATTTTGGTAAATATTTTTGAGTGATGTGCTGTGCCAGTTAATGATCTCTGAGCTGTGATTTAAGTTGAATTTAACCTTAAAATTCGATATGAACTTTATTATATGTTCCTTTTCAACAATACTATTTCATCTCATGAAGATGTGTATACACTACATTTCGAGCCACTCAATTTCCGGCACAGTGGTGCGCCGTGTGAATTTCTGACAAAAAGATAATGTGCACTCATGATCAATAGCGTTTTAAAGAGATATCTCAGGTTTTTTTGAAGTGTAGTTGTATGAGACACCTGGTCAGTGCTGACCAGCATAATATGGGCATGCTTGTTGTTACTGAAAATACATTTTACCCACTTAACAAAAGGCCAACCAAGTAAACTCTACACCTGCATTAGTCTGTGATATTTTAAGTATATATCCCCCTCTTTAACGCTACATTAGAAAACTAATTTGTGACACGTTAATCTTTAATCAGTCACTCCCCCTCACCGAAGTCCACAGAGAAAAGTAGCCATTTTACATTAAGAGACACAAAAGTTGTTGATCCACTGCTGCCTCCATGAGTAAGTTTGGACATGTTATTTTGTGACATTCTATGGATCTATGTTACTGACACACATTTACTAAAAGATGCAGCAGTTGAGCAATTGTGTTGTTGACTTAAAAACACAGTTTTTCCTCTACGGAGTCTGGTCAAGTAGAGTGAGCACATTAAGGAGTTCAGTTTACTTCAGTGTTGTAATCTGAAGCAGGTGGAGATTTTATTCAGTGAGCCTTTGTTTTGTTTTTACGTGGCTCATATTTGCAGTGAAAGTGAACATGCCTGTTTTATGCGCGTTCTTGGCCCAGGGGCCCAGCAGGGGGCGTCCACAGCACACGCAGTACTGCTTTAGTGTGTCAGAACCTCATACAACCACATTTTAATAGATCTGAATGATCACTTAAAGCTATTTGAGTTGTGTCCCTGTTCTTCAGACGACCTCCAGAGAGAGTTTTCACTGGGCCATACACTACTTCCAAGCACAAGGTAAAATCCTCACAATCACAGCAAAAATGCTCGTATTTGAATTTGTTTTGCCAGAACATTTCACTAAAGGTGAGAATGGTGGCTCACAGTCGCCACCCTCCCTTTCTAAGTGCCGCAAACAACTAAGCCATAAATGTCTAGAATTGACTTTTGCTTGTTGATACAAATTGTATCTATACCTTGAATGTAAAAAAAAAATGTAATGTAAAATATGAAAATAGTTTTATTTAAATGAAGGGGAAAACAATCAATGCCATAATGTTTGTGACACTGTGTGTCACTGGGAGTAGCCCATTGGTATGTACTAATTCTTACCGGGTACAGTAGTTAAATAATAGGGACACTTACCTGCTTGCTGGAAACACAGATGCCCTGTGTACAGCAGTAAGCATCATGTCCTCCCTGTACATAGTCATGAAAGTGTGTGTATATTCATATTTAGGAGAAATTTAAGAGATGCTTAGATAATGTCTGTGTTGTAACCTGTGCACCTCGTATAAGTGTATCTATTTTCTCTCAGCTGGTGCATCTCCTTAATTCTATTTTAATCAGAATTTCAATATTTTTGGATATATTTTGCCTAACAAAACATGCCAAAGGTTTTTCTTGGGTGGCTTTGTCATCTTTGATATCAACATGTGGGTTTGTCATGCAATGAATTCTATATTTGGGAGGATTTCTTTAATGAAGATTAAGCCAAGAGTAAATAAACACAAATCTGTCTGTTGGGCTGCGACTGCAGATTATTTTCATAATCGGTCAATTATTTTCTAGATTAATTGTGTAATTATCTGGTCAAAACAGTGTTTGTAGAAACCTCAAAACTATGTTCTCAAATGATTAAAAAACCCCAGAAAATATTCAACTCTAAGAAGCTGAAGCATCTGAGAGGAAAACATTAAAACTGATTATGATTAATATGAAAATGAGTTAATTAATTTTGTCATCAACTAATAATCAATTAATAGTTGCAGCCCTACCAGTATGGCATTTAAAAATGGTTAAGGGAAACATATACATACTGCAATCTGCAGGTTGTGATGCTAAATCCAGTGTCAGTTTTCACTCAGATTTGTGTTTGATGTCACAGATCCTTTTCAAACCGAGTTTATTCCGATGTTTGGCAGTTGATTTAATGACTGACTGCATGTTGACAAAACATAGATGTGTTAAATTGTGACTTTTTTCAACTATTAAATTACTCAGTTGTAATTTAAAGTTGACTCTGATATATAATATTGAAGTGGTAGTTCATAATGTATGCAATTGTGGCTGTATTGCGGTGCTGACAGTGGTGCATTGACCCTGCACCAAGAATTAGCTTGAAAACATGGCTGTCGGAGGAAACATGAGGAAAAACAGATTTTACCTACTTAAAAAAAGGCTAACCCTAATAGGCTCGAAACCTGCTTGGATATTTTGCAAAATCCATAGAGAAACTCACTATTTTCTTCCGAGGTTTTTGTCACTTAAGCAAATTTAAATGAAGGACTTCACATGATTGTGAACTTTTACCTCTGTGTCTCAAGCTGGTTCTCATTTCAGTGTCAGTAGCTCACACTATCACACTTGAAAAAAGCCTAAACTATCTCTTTTAATTGAAATAGTAAATGATTTATGGCTGAGATGAGACCAAAGTGATTTTGATGTTATAATTCGATCAAACACAGAATAAAACATGAGCAGTGCAGGTTGAACTACAATAAAATCTAAACATGACATTGTGTAACAATCACACACCCATTTGACACTGACCTGAACATATAGTGCACACACACACACACACTGTACTTCTCAGGTTAAGCCACACCCATTTAAAGTCACATACTGGGTTTGTTTGGGTTTGAGGAAACCGAGAGGTCAAATTTCAGAAGTGGTTTAAGTAGACCCTCGTGTTTGCAATGTAAAAAGGGGGAAATGTTTAAAATATATATATATATCTATATATATTTTATTTGTTTGTTTATATTGTGTTGTGATCTGCAGTATTGTAATCCACGCTAACTGGAATAAGTTCCTTTTATAGGCCAAAATGTATAAAAGTACAGTAGAATATTTGGGTCTGTGGGCTCAAACAAAATGTAAGTCTTAATGACAAAATGTGTTTCTCTTGATTAATAAAGACATTTTCTGTTTATACTCCGTGTGTGTGCATACATTAATTCATTATTTAATGGATAAATTGGTTTAATGTAAGAACACTAACATGTTTTTTTTAAATGTATTTTATGTCGACAGAAACTGAAGTGAAGAAAGGTAAGCAAACATACGTAACAAAGTCAATGTTTTCAGTGTCTGGAGCCCCAGATATGCATTTTGAGTGTCCAATTCACCTAATCCCCATGTAGCATGTTTTTGGACTGTGGGAGGAAACCTGAGAACCCTTGCTTCTATATACTTATATAACGCTATTTGTTTACTCTTATTTATAACTTATCAGACGTAAGTTGAAAAGAAAGGTACATTTTCCTAAAATTCTTCAACCCTTATTGTAGATTTACAGGCTAAGTAGTTCTATCTTTGATGATCATGGAGAAGATTTGAATCCATCTTGAAGTCTTTCTTCAACTCACTGTCACTGTAGCACCATCTGCTGGTTAATAGCCAAAAGGACAGGGCAAACACTTAAAAGGGTGTGGTAACAACAGACCAAGTTAAAAATAACATTTTTCCAGATAAGTGTCTGGAGTGGCTATGACATCCGTCCTCTGAGGTTTGCCTCTGGGTGTTGTGTGGGTGTGTGGCTGTGTGGCTTTTTCCCAACAGGACATCATTTTCAACCACTTACTCAATTTCCATCTCTTCATCCTCCACATGAGGGCCATAGGGTCGCTGGAGCCAATCCCAGCTGACAGAGTGAAAGTCGAGGTCAAACCCTGGACAGATAGCCACTTCGTCACAGGACGAACGTATAGAGACGACCATTCACTCACATTCACACCTGTGGTCAATTTAGCCTGTGTATGCTTTTGGACTGTGGAAGGAAACTGTCAAACCTGGAAAACCCCATCCGTACTGTGAGAACATGCAGAAATACACACAAAGACATACCAGTAACCTTGCTTTGAAGCAACCATGCTAGCTAGCCACAGTATCACCATGTGACTAATTTTCAACTAAAGTGGGGGAAAAAAGAAAAAGTTTTTCATCACATCTTACACTGTAGTTTTTTACAATTAAGTGTTCTTTAATGCCAACAGGGTCACACATAGTATTGCAAGACTCACTTTCTCCATATACTGAAAAGATCTTTTAAAACCTGTGTTTGAGCCACGGGTGGGTTGTGAGAGATTTAATTAGCTGAATTTTCCCAACCTTTTATTTGACATGTATGCATATATGTTTTCAATACCATACATACTGTGGAGTACACTTAATTCCAAAGCCACTGAATAGTCATTAGCTGTAGGCAGGTTCCATTTGGCTTGACTCGTCGGTACTGTTTTAATTCATCAATCACAAAGGCGAGAGAGGGTTGTGTGAAGGCTTTGCACATTTATTTCCTTTCCACTTGCCGTACATCCAAGTAACATTTCTATCCACATGTATCCAAGCTTCTCGAGGATCAATAACACAGAGATATTCCCTTCATGTTCCAGGTTGTGAATGATGATCTATAGATTCCAACAGTAAGACACCGCAACCCAATGTCAATCTTGGTACAGCTTCTAAAACGGACACATCGACATCGCCAAACTGCTAGATATTCTAGTACATATCTCCCAATCCCTTCATCTATCATAGCTGTCAAAGATATCAAAGTGTCCATGGTACCTTTTATCTAAAGAACAAAATAACATAAGAAGGGCCACATAGCCACGTTCCTTTCCTTGCGAAAATAGTTAATCAAAGGTTTAAGGCCGTTAACTATTTCAAGGGTTTATAAATTACATTGTAACAAGTGCTCTCACACCAACCACCTGACCTTACCCTAAACGAAAACTAACTTAACTCTGGCTCCTACACATACAATAAAGAAAGGAGTAACATCTCCTGGAAATGATTGAATCTTTATCAGTGAAGCCAGTATTTCAGTTTTATATGTACCCTTTATTTTTGATGACATATCATTGTATCATCATTACATACTGTATATTTAGGGGAGTCATTTGGAAAATGTTACAATTTAAAAAAGGTTAAAATGATGGGTAGCGTTTTCAGTGTATGTGAAGCAGCGGCCATGATGACGATGAAGCGTCAGAAGGGGCGGAGTCTGCTGTTCTCAGCCTCCCCCCTCTCTTCTCTCTCTCAGTCTCTCTCTCTCTGTCTTCCTGGCTGCTGTCCTGTCATCGGCCTGGGTGTGGTTTTGCAGTCTGGTACCGTTAGCAGGAAACCAAGCTCCAGTCATTTTCTTTTTACTGCGAAACAAAGCGGGGGGAAAAAGCCATTTTGAAGAGTAAAAACGGTTACAGATAGCCCTCCGTGCTTCAGCGAACTGCAGCTTTCGCTTCCTCGAGACAGGAAGTCGTTTGTTTGGCGCCGTTGTTCTGATGGGAAAAAGTTTTTTTTGTTGCTCTTGTTTAGCAGTCGTTTGATTTAATAACGGTTATAACAGCATTGTTCATTAAAAAAAACAACCAAACACGAACGTAAGCGCGACGTAAAAGAAAGCAAAGATGCCGAAAACGGTAAGACTGAGCATTATTTTTACATTTTCATTTATTAACTGTCTTATACGAACTGTTTGTTCTGTATGAATGTATAACCCTGTCACTTAGTGTTAACTTCATAGTTACACAGATGGCATGCTTAGTTGCTACACATCATCGTATAACGGTGTTGTAAAATCCGTACATCCTTTCAAACTCGCACACTCACACTGGGGTACTTTCCGTTAGTTGTGTGTGCGCGTGCGCGCTCCCGCCAGTGTGTCCATTAAAATGAGCGCCTCAAATCAGGCCATTCACTCACTTAGGCCTTCAGGGTGTGAGTGTGTTACATTGCTAAACGACACGACTGCGAATTCAACAGCTGCTGAACACCCCGAGCTCACATTTATTTTGTGAGGTTGGGCTGTGTACGCGGGCGTGTGTGTGGGGCCTATGCTAGTCCTCCTCACTTTCATTCAGTTCTTAACAGGGAGGGGAGCCGTCACCCACTGCTAGCTGTGCTGCTAGCTAGTGGAGGCCAATTCAAAAGAGGGAGTTGACAAACCTTGATGCACTTATTTCTACTGATAGAAGTTAGAGCTGGGAGATATGAGAAAAAAAATGTCACCTCAGTACACTTTTTTACGTCTTTCAATATCCATAAATATCATATATATATATATATATATATATATATATACACATACATATCTACAGTGAGTATGTCTGTATTTTGCTCTTAGCAATATGGCTTATAAACAATATCTGGATATGTTTAGTCTATATCCCAATATAGGAGATATATGTATATAAAGCTGCATGCAGGTTGTTTCTCTGGACTCATGAAAGGTTTTCTTTTTGACACGTTTGTACTTCTCAAAGGAGAGTGACAATACACTGTAAATACATTCTCAAATAAAATATCTACTGTTTATGATTTATATTACATGATCTTAAAACTATTAATAATAATAATAATAATAATAATTAGTCTTGTATATATATATATATGTATCATAGAGTCAAGCAGGCATAGAATGTATTAGGTCAACCTTTTGTTAAGTCATTCTTCCTTGTGTCTATTGGCAGCCATGTTTTCATTGAGTAAGCATCTGTGTTTCAAGCTGTTTCCCTACAGCTGATCTGTGCTGGTCAAGTTCTGAACAAATTAGACAAGCGGGCACAGCAGCACACAGATTTACTCATTGATTTATTCCAATAAAATTAGTAAACAGAAGTGAAAGTGCTTTTAGGCTAATCTCTCCTGTTCTTCCCTGAAGAGTGAGGCTGTGACTCAGTGTGAGGGTTTTTGAAATAAAAGGATAATATCCAAAGTACTTTCACAAAATCTCCTGTACTGGTAATTAAGACCACAATGTGTTCAATAGTTAATACTTTAAATACATTTTAACATTAAATACTGTATATAAACCCTGTGCCTATTCAGTTACTGCTGTGTATCATGGCTTGACTTTGTATCTGCTGCTTGCATCTGTGTGACTGAATGAAAAGCACTTCACAAACAGAAAAACAAATTGAACTTGGGGTTGTACCTGGTCTCTTCCTGTAGTATTGTTTCTGCTCCTACTCTACTTCCCCCACATTTTTTCCAGCCGTCAGTCAGACTAATCTTAGAGCATCCTGGCATTTAAAGTCTTAATACACTCATCCTCCCTGAAAGGAATTCCTCTAATCATATCAGCATCCTCAAATATAGTTTTACTGACTTTATATAAACATGATCTGCTGAGCACTAAATGTTTTCCTATTGAGGAAGTTAATAACTACATATTAATATGTATGTATTAGCATTAAATGTTGCTCAGAACTTTAAATAAAATCTTTAGAAAAAGGCAATGAAAATACCATTGTGCTTAAACTAGATTTGAGCAGTGATACATTATTGATCAGAGTAGGTGGTCTGAACTGCATTGATGTTGTTACATATACTGTGATACTGAGTATATTTAGTCCTCCACTTAGTGCCAGCCGTTGCACCAAATCTCATATGCTTTTAGCCTCAACAAGAGCAGGGTAGAAGTGTAAAATTTAGCACTTTTTTGTTGTAATTTTGTAGCTGAATATCCCTCACCTCACCCTTCCCTTCCAAGCATGTTGGAGAACATATGCAGTTGGCATTAAAACTCAGATGTCCGTTGTGCTATTGTAAAAACATGGTAGTCTATTGTAAAATTATTATGGTGTCCTCCATAGAGCAGACCCTGCTCCTGATATAAAAGCCTCGTGCTGGCTTAATGAAAAACAACAATTCATACAATCAGCTGAGAATACGTGAATATATAAGTATAATTGTTTTATACTTAAGTTTACACACTGGGGGAGAGTTCAGTTATTTTGGCATGTGGTTGTACGAGGCACTGAGTCAGTGCTCTGTTGGCTTGTGAGACAAGAATGCTTGCTGTCACTGAGAACATGGCTGTCAGTGGGGAGTGGGGACCCTAGAAAAAATATCTTTTCTATTATGCAATTTTCTAAACATGTTTTATAATTTGCCAATTGATCTCATGTTTAGACACGCTTTTCTGACTGGAAATTCAGTTTTGTGTTGCTTTCATTCTCCTGTACCAAAGTCAAGTCAATTTTATTTATATAGTCCAACATCACAAACACAATTGCTGTACAAAAAATTCAGCTTCAGCTCACAGGAGTTATTTAGCCATTAATAAGTATGTGTTAATTATCTGACGGTGTTTGAAATCCTTTGTATGGATTTATCTAAGTGACACAAACTTGTCTAAGGAGATACAGTAAACCAGATGTTCCTGTGTCACTGTGAGCTTGAACACTGATTTATCTATGGACCTTTGCAGTTTGCAGCTGGGATTGAAAAGGCTGTCTAATAGCAAGATAAAGCAGCAAACATACATACATTTTTAAGCTATCATAGATTTAAGCAGGCAATGATTCTACAGTATAAGGTAAGCCTTTTTTAAAGTGACTAAAATCAGTTTGTGTCCTTGTTGGAAGCCATGTTTTTAGTGGCAGCAAAGTCAAACTGTCAGTATCTCATAAAACTACTGAACTATACACCACTGAAACTGAACTATACATTTAATGAGCTTCAGCGACTGCAGGGACCTCAAAGGAAGCGGTTTGACAGTCACGATCAGTTCACAAGCTCAGGTACTCTGCATTGTATGTGCAGTTCTTTTACAGAGACATGAGTATGCAGAGAAAAGGGAGAAACAAGTAGAGCACAGAGCAGAAGAAGGAAGCAGTAATATTTTATCTAAATATAAAAAGAGTATATGAACGATGACAAAATAGAATTGTGGGATATGTAAGAGACAGTAAGGATTATATTTAATGTGATGTGCTACTAGTGGTAAACCAGATGGTGATGAGATGCAGTATTTTGTTCCCTGTTTGCAGATGCGTTGAATCAAAAAAACATGACCCTAAAATATGTTTTCTTCCAAAAATCTATACACCTTGTGGAGCTGGAATTGCAACACTCAGTGATTTGTTTCCTTTAGTAAAGCTTGCTGCACCACGTCACAGTATACAGTACAGTATATATATGGTCTGCCACCATGTCACAGTATACAGTACAGTATATATGGACAGGCATATATGAAGGAAGCTCATCAAACTTATTCATCAAATAATCCAAAATTGTTAGTTTGGTTCCCTAGTTTATTTGTTATGTGTTTCAGTTAAATATAAAAGCCTTGACATTTCACAAAAGCAATAATTATTGAGAAGCTCTGCCTTTGCTAGACTCCCTCTTGGCAGTGCTTTGGATTTCTCAAGGAAGTCAGTGTTGTCAGTGACTCAAGCTTTCTGCTCTTACATCAGTTCCTCTCTATGGTCATTTCCTCGCCTGCAGCCTTATATGGAATTCAACATCACGGTCTAGCTGTTCTCCTCCCTGTTCCCCTCAGCGTGGTCTTCAGCTGCCATGCTCCACTTTAGATAACATTACTGCTCAGCAACACATTCATGAGCTGCTGTATGTCTGTGCTTATCAGTGTCTGAGGAGTCATTTTATATCTCAATGGAGTTATAGTTCAGATTGTTTAAACTGTGATTTTTTTGTTCCTGGTTATTATTTGCTTTAGGGCTGCACAAACGAATCCATTCTCAATCGATTACTAAATTATTTGGCTACTATTTAGGTTTGAGTGTTTTTTTATAACTCAATTTAGCTTTCTTATTTTTAAGCTTAAGCAACTGAATATGTTCTGGTTTCTCTGCTCTTTACAACAAGTAATTATTAAAACTGAATAATTTTGGTTTATGGACAAAAATCGTATGGGCCAAATTTGCTTTATGAATGAAGCTTTCTCAAGCCTGAAACAAACACAAAACTCCACCCATGTTGCAAAACAATATAATTTCATCAAACTATAATATTACTGGTAGTTTGTTCACTTAAATTAGTGTTTAGAGTAAACCATTTAAAAATTAGTACAACAGACAGACAGCTTGTTGCTGAACCCAGGGTTTTCATTATTCACAGCTGTTGAGTATTTTGAAGTGTGGTTGTTGAGGAAGAGGTCTTTTCCAAGAGGAAACTAAAAGACAATTTCATACATTGAAGTCCATAGAGAAAGTCTCAGTTTGTATCTCACAAGGACACAGGAGCTGCTTGACTATTGCTGCCTCATTTGCTAAGTCTGTGTCACTGAGATAAATCTGAACAAAGAATTTCAAACACCAGTGTCACAAATTTACATATTTGAACTTACTGATGGAGGCAGCAGTGGATCAACAACTCCTGTGTGTTGTGATTGTGTGATTGTGACATACAGTTCACTTATTGCTGACTTTATCACTAATATACAAATACAAAAGCAGAATATTTATATTATTTTTCGAATATATACATTAACATAACATACCATTTTAGCCCATTATGTACGTGTAGTTTTCTATTTCTAGGGACCTTTTAGCAGTGTCTCTATGGAGAAATGGTCAGAGGAAAGAGCCGAGGCAGAGGTATGCCAGCAAGGGATTAAATCAGTCTGCTGAGTACATAGCAGAGGAGATTAACAGAGTGTACAGTTAGAAGTGGTGGACAAACTACAAGCAAAACTTCTGAGGAGTTTTATGCACAACCCAATTGTTTATCTATGAAGGTTGTGGGAAAATCAAACTTTTGAAAGTAAGTCATTTTTTGTTATTGATTCATTAATACTGCTATTTGCTCATTCTGATTATGTTTATCTTCATGGCAGTTGGGGGTTAGAAGACTTAAATTGTGTTTAGGTTAAGTGTGTGTGTGAGAGAGAGCCTTGCTACTCTGGTCATTGTTAAAAATGTGCTGACTTTGTAATTTCGGATGAGACGATCTAATACAGTACTTGGTCTGATATTGATCAAAATCACTGAATCAGATATCGTACAAATACAAATCTAAAATCCAAAATCCAATACAATCCAAAAATCTTATATATCTTATGCTTCACTATGCACAGAAGAAGAATATTTGTTACGCAGTTGGAGAATTATGTCTTTGAAATAGCTTGAAATGACACAAATGTGTTGTTAACAGCTTCATAAGTTTAAAACGACTGTATCAGACAGATATCAGATAGACACTCAAGTTTGTGATATTGGTATCGGGCATGAAATAGTGAAATAGTTATATTGTGCCATCAATGCTTCTAATGACCGTTATGGATGACATGACTCAGGCGCATCACTTAGTTTTAAGATTGGAAAAGGGTTGGGGTGACTGAATGTTAGATGTCAAATGTTCACAGTGAATAATTTTACCAACATCCTAACAGGATATGACGTGGGCTGATCTGCATTTTTTAAACCAGCTTTTATTTGAGTTTAAATAGTTGCACTTCCTCTTCCTGGCAAGGTAACCAGTTGTGTGTGCTACAGATCACTTCTTCATCCTATAATATATTCCCATTAAATAGCCATGTCATTTTAAAACAAACTTGACCACTTCCTACAAATTATAGTCAGTGCTTTTAATTGTCTCTCTCCATGGGGTTAATGGGGTCTCACAGCTCTTACTGTATGTCTTCTGGTATTGTTTTCTTCTCTGCAGCGTTATCACATTCATTTTTGGAAGACAGTAAATGATTTGTATTTATATGGTGCATTTCTAGTCTTGATAGACCACTTAAAGCTGCTTTAAACAACATGTTTTCAGGCTCATTCACAGCCATTCACTCACACATTCATACAGTGCCTCTTTGTACAGTGCTTCTTAAATCACACATCCATACTCTACCCATTCATATGCTGCAGGCACAGCCATCCGGAGCTAGAAGTGTGTCTTACATGTTGGCATGTAGACTGTAGACTAGATGTAGACTGGAAAATTAAACCCACAACCTTCCTTTTGAAAGGTGATCTGCCCTACCACTGAGCCATCACTGTTGTGTGGATCAGTCCGTTTGTGAAGTTCCTCCTAAAGTGAAGTTCCTAAAATATTCTATTCACTGTAGTATTGGTTGGATTAAGTGAAAGTTTCATTTGGTTTGGGGATCTCAGGACAAAGGTGCACAAAGAGGCAACTACTTATTGTCAGGCTCCTTCCTGGAACAAACAATTGTTCGAAAACAATGAATATGGTCTCATTGGACATTTTTAAATTATTTGGAATCAGAAACATCTGGCTGTAGACATTTTGCCTAAATGCATTTTTGTTGATTTAATTTAATAAAAGGCTCAAAGTGTGTTTCTGTACTGTTGTATATTTTATTATTCCTTACATATTTGTATTGAGTATGTGGGCCAAGACAGGCAGAATTATTGATCTCAATTAGTATTATTTCTGGTTATATAAATGTTCAATATGAGAAAATAAAAAATGTGCAACTAGTAGTTGTTCTCGGAAACAGTGATAAGAGTGGAAACCCTTGGAAATTACATGTATAACAGTGTTGTGAAAGTCATGGAAACAGACATGTGACACTGTATTGGACAATTTGCTAATAATAGTTAGTTATGCTTTTGTTTTGTTTTTCTGGTTATAAGGGACACACCCTAAACTAAGCAGAACATATGTGAGGATAGTTCCTTAATGCAAGATAAACCAGTCTGATTCAGGAACTGAAAATGCTGAAACACAAGCAGGGTGGTGGCGAACTGAACTCTTATCTGCATAAATGGAAAAAGTTCATCCAAGGTTGGACTTGTTTTAAAGAAGAGTTGTTTGTCTAGACAACACTAGACATCTGCGTTCTTCAATGTAGGCCTTGATTATGGGATTCACTCCAACTTAAACTGCTGGTGATGACAGGAAGTCACAGAGGGGCATGTGTCCTAAACAGTAAATTGGGTCCTGCTGACATGAATAGCAAAGAACGTAATTTTAATCAGCCCCACAACTGGAAGATAATGCATACCATTGTTGTTCAGGTCAGGCGTGGGCCTCAGCCTGTGCAGTTGTTTCCCATCAGACATGCATGCTGCTGTTCTTTATGCTGAGAAAATGAGAAATGCTACACACTCAGTTCACTAAGTACATAATCTGTTTATTCTCCTTATCAAAGGGAATGCTGAGGTTAAAGAAATGGATTCAACCTTTTAACAGATACATAAACAGTTCAAATTTCTTAAATAAGAAGTACCTCACTGGCTATAAAAACAGCTTTAGCATAGAGTATTAACCCCCTGATAAGGAAGCAACCTGCCTTCAACCTTTTCTGGTTAAATTCTCCCACAGCCGATAGCTTAGCAGAAAGTTCACAGGTTGCTCTATGCATGACAGGATGTAGGCGACTCTCAAGAGAGGTCTGTGTTTAGCAGCGGTGCCTCTCAAGCCCCAGCCACCAGAGGATGTGGTTACTTCCTGCTGATTATGTTCTATACTGAGACAAAGCCATATTGACACATTAATCACATACAATGTGGAACCAAGCAACGCAATACCTCTCTAAGTAGTCTACTGATATAAAAATATACATTTTCATCAGACATTCACCTTTTTTTTGTTATTTTAAAATAAAATAAATGTTTTAAGTAAATCAATGTTGTAACATCTTCTGGTATATATTTTTTTACTTACGTTTTTTTGTAATTGTGTGTGATTTGGTAAAACCGAGACAAAAACACCTCATATGGTTAAGAGGAGTAGTGGCACTTTTTTCCCACTTCACACACTGTCAATTACAATCAGTGATGCACCAGTTTAAATAAGACAAATGACTTGTTACAGGAGGGTTGAGAGTGTTCAGAAAACTGCTAAAATCAGGAAATAAAATCTATAAATGAAGAAGTAAAATTAATCAGTTTTTTTGAGATGGAAGAGTCATTTGGAGTCAAATTAATATACTAGATGTATTTTACTTCCAGTATCTAAAAATGTCTCATTATTTGTTGTCTTTCAGATTAGCGTAAGAGTCACCACAATGGATGCTGAACTGGAGTTTGCCATTCAGCCCAATACTACAGGGAAGCAGCTCTTTGATCAGGTATGAGAAACTAACATGATGTAACCAGTGTTGGCTTTCAAACTAGTAGGGATGTGACATGTGTGATGTATGTTTTTTTATTTTATTTTTATTTTTTTAATTAAAAAAACACCCACAATAAGTTGATTCCATTTTCCATTATCGATTCTGGATAGCCACAAGTGGGGATAATCTTTAATATTTAATGTTAAGAGACTTGAAAATGCTGTCTGCTTTGCCAGCATATAGTCCTAGTGATGTATTTTAAAGTACTTTATGTACCCCATGGATTTTTTACTGAAGATGTTATTGTTCCACTCTATAATGGTAAACTGATTTCTTAACCACAAGACTGAATTACAGGGTGTTTTATAGACATTTTAAAGTAAAATTCTTTTGTAGGTTTTCTGTAGTAGCTTCGAGTGGTTATCAAGTCTAGACTATGAAGTCTGTGTAAATACAGACCATTTACTCACTTGGGGGTCATATATTGATTTTCCTTTTGTTTCCTATTTTATTGTTGCAGCTGTGGCAAAAGAAAATTTCTGTCACTGATTGAGACTGTATCCATCTATCTAACAAAGTTTGTGTCAGTTTTGTGTCCCACATTTTTAGGAGACTAAGGTAATAATGTTGAAGTGAAAGGACACATTAATAATAGTTCCGCTTTCATATTTTAGGTCGTGAAGACCATCGGGCTGCGGGAGGTTTGGTACTTTGGACTCCAATACCAGGACACAAAGGGGTTTTCTACATGGCTCAAGCTCAATAAGAAGGTGAGCTCTTCAGTATTTTGACTAACAGCTCTATGCTTTTCACTCTCCCCCCATTTGTCAAGACTGAACAATTATGTGTATGTCTAGTTTTAGAGATTTTTACTTAACCCTTCACTTTTTATTCTAGGTGACAGCCCAGGATGTGAGGAAGGAAAGTCCGCTGCTGTTTAAGTTCCGTGCCAAATTCTTCCCTGAGGATGTGTCTGAGGAGTTAATCCAGGATGCCACACAGCGGCTGTTCTTCCTGCAGGTGAAGGAGGGAATCTTAAATGATGACATTTACTGCCCTCCAGAGACAGCAGTCCTCCTGGCCTCCTATGCAGTCCAGGCCAAGTACGCTGACTACAATAAGGAAGTCCACGTACCAGGCTATCTGTCCAATGAACAACTGCTCCCTCAAAGGTATAACAGGCGTCACCACCTCCGCCTGACTTAGATGTGACATCTCTGTGACTGTGTTTGTGTGACATGATGTTTCTCGGCATAACTTCTGATGTTTGGATGTCTTGTGTTCTCAGAGTCTTGGACCAGCACAAACTCAACAAGGATCAGTGGGAGGAGAGGATTCAAGTGTGGCACGAGGAGCACAAGGGCATGATGAGGTACAAACACACATGTATACACTTGTACCAGAAGTGAGCAATTCATCATAACTGCAGTGGTGTCTGCCAGCAGGTTGAACGTAGCTCAAAATTAGGAATGAAGAGTTTTTTTATTTAAACCTCATCATATCAGTAGATAACACACTACTAGTGCTGGGCATGGTATACAATGGTATTTTTTGTGCATGGGCAGGAATGAGTGCTCCAGCGAGAGAGATGTGTAGCTGAGTGTGTGTGTTTGTGTGCACTCGCTCAAGTGATCACCGCGAGATTTCACTGAATGTGTCTCCTTCACATAGCATCTCTGTTGTGTCATCTGAAGTGATACACATCCACTTTAGTCAAGCAGCGTGTCTAAGTGTGTTCAGGTTAGACCTGTGCATGTGTTCCGTTTTTCATATACTGGTCTTGCAGTATATGAAAAAAAATGGCTTGTTGAAGCATCCTTTATTCTGTTATTTCTGATTATTGTCACAATGGTTGTCCAACTATTAATTAAGATTTGAATTACATAAACACTTGTACCTCTATCAGTCACTGGGACATACTACCAGAAAAATGGTGACTTACCTGCATGAGGCAACACACACAGGAGAAAGCTTTGTTCCCTTGCTCAGTCAATACTGTGTCAAAAGGATCTTTCACACTTTTAGCCCAAATTACAGACTAAAATATGTGAATTTGAGAACTCTGGGTCACAATTGAACTACTACCTTAAGATTGTGAAGCTTGAACTTTTATTGTATTGTTCTTGCCAAGGCAATTTTTATTTCAGCTGTGCTGCTCCACATTTCACATCTATGTCACCTGAAGCTCATTAAACTTGTAGTGATCAGGGTCAGCCAGCACCAGTTGAAGACATTTCATTTCTATCCACAGAGAGGAATCCATGATGGAGTATCTGAAGATTGCTCAAGACCTCGAGATGTATGGAGTCAACTACTTCAACATTAAGAATAAAAAAGGCACAGAGCTGTGGTTGGGAGTAGATGCACTGGGTCTTAACATTTATGAACAGAATGACAAGTGAGTAATTCACAACAGTGTTGGTGTACGTTATGATCGGCAGTTCCTGTCTAGTATAAAGCAACTGACACAGTTTTTTTGTTTTGCACTTACTTCAACAGAATGACGCCTAAAATTGGATTTCCTTGGAGTGAAATAAGGAACATTTCCTTCAATGACAAGAAGTTTGTTATTAAACCAATTGACAAGAAAGCCCCAGTATGTTAAACTTTAATACAGTTACAGAAATGTGTATTTAATGTGAGTGCTATGAGTTCTGATTTAAAAAATATATATCATGTTGCTGTTTTAGGACTTTGTATTTTATGCTCCAAGACTGCGCATCAACAAGCGAATTCTGGCTCTGTGCATGGGCAACCATGAGCTGTACATGCGTCGCCGCAAACCTGACACCATTGAAGTGCAGCAGATGAAGGCTCAGGCTCGGGAGGAGAAGAATCACAAGAAGATGGAGAGGTGAGAGTCACAAGTGCAGATGTTTGACGGCTAGCTGTTATCACACATCACATTATGTGTCATGTTCACTTTTTAAATTCAGGAAGTAACTTACAACCTGTATTACAACCTGGTGCAGCAAATTGACCTGTTTAAAATGACATCATTCACTGTTTTTTTACTGTGCAACAACTACAGAAAGTTAAAGAGATAGTTCAGGTTTTTGACATGTGATTGAATGAGGTACTAACTAGCGTGTGCAACATGGATGCTCACACTCACTGAAAACATTGCTGCCAGGAGTAACACAAGAAAAACTGATTTTAGCCACTTAACAGAGAGCTCACCTTATAAAACCTATGCCTACCTAAATATGATATTTTAAGAATATTTTAGCCACTGTATCTTGCTGTAAGACAACCTTTTCTGACTGGAAACGGAGGTTTGTAAACTGCTGCTTTCCTGTCCCAAAGTCCAGAGAAAACATCATGGATTTTATTTCACTGGTGTCTCCATCAAAAAGTTCAAATGTGTTAGTTTATAATTTTCAGTGACTGAAATCCCTCTTTCAGGTTTAACTAACTGACACAAACTTACCAAACGGGCCAGAAATAGACCTGCAGCTCCTGTGTTCCAGGGAGCTACTAACAGTTGATAAACTTGTGTTTCCACTCAGAAAAGACCGTCTAACAGTAAAGATAAAGCAGTAAACATCGTTTAAACAAGTTTTTGTCCCTGCTGGCAGCCAGTGAGAGTGTGCATCCATGTCTTAGCCTGGTTCCCAGCACAGGGGGCGTGGTCAGCTGATCTGTCACTACCTCATACAATCACACTCTCACTTTAAATTCAAGGACTAAACTTAATGTGTGAGATGGTTATATGCGACAGCTGCACAGTGATGTGTAAACTAGAGTATTCTTTTAAAAACCTGTGATTATCTGCTCAAATTGGGAGAGAGCCTTCTGATAACTGTGTAATGTATCCTGTATTCTGTCTTCATCTCCATTAGAGCCCTGCTGGAGAATGAGAAGAGGAAAAGAGAAGTTGCAGAAAAAGAAAAGGAAAAGATTGAGAAGGAAAAGGAGGAGTTAATGGAGAGATTAAAGCAGATTGAGGAACAGACCAGAAGAGCCCAACAAGGTGGGTGACTCATCAGTTATTCTTGAAAAGGCTTGTCATACAATGATGAATGGTAGCAAAGTTTTTCCTTATGACACTGAACTTTAGTGCTTCTGTGCATGTTTGTGCTTGTGTGCGTGTGAATGTCTCCACAGAGTTGGAGGAGCAAACACAAAAGGCTCTGGAGTTGGAGCAAGAGAGGAAGAGAGCGCATGAGGAGGCCGAACGCCTGGAGGCTGACCTGAAGAGTGCTGAGGATGCCAAGATGGCACTGCTGCAGCAGTCAGAGAACCAGATGAAGAACCAAGAGCACCTGGTCAGTTATCAAAACAAATTATTATATTAAAAGTAAGCTACAAAGAAATAGATGTTCATGTGATCTGATGCTTCAGACATTTGTTGTCCTCTTAGGCCACAGAGCTGGCTGATCTGACTTCAAAGATTTCCCTCCTGGAGGACGCCAAAAAGAAGAAGGAAGAGGAGGCGATACAGTGGCAGAACAAGGTGTGGTTTGAGTTACTACTATCAGTGTTCATCCTCCTTTGGTTGCAAGTTATGTTTTTACAGTACAGAGAGCCTTCTGCCACCAGTAGTAGGTCTCTGCTGACATGTGTTTGAACATTTATTTTTACGATGCACTTTTAGACTTTTTTTTCGGTTTCTCTGCAGCATAGGTGCTGTAGTAGCAGTTATTCTACAGAATGGACCTGTATGCAGAGCAGGTGTAATTTGTGGAACAGCAAAAAAGAGCACTCACTCTCTTGAACTTCTTTGTTAGTCGTTCAAGCACAGAAGTATCTTTGTCTTTGTCCAATTACAGATTTACATTATGATGAATTATTATTTTGGAATTATTGATCAATAATATCAGAAAGATCCTGGCTATTGTACCTTTTGTAACTGGAGTTATGACCTTGAAAGAAAGTTTGTTTTTTTGAAAAAGCATTAATGATATGTGAAAACTCAAAATGACAAAAACATATTTTATATATTTACCACAGGAATACAAATGAAATAGCATGTGTGAATTTTTTGCTGACCTCAGAGCCCCTCCCTTGTGACACAGTGAGGACAGACATTCCTGGAGTCCTGTTGAGTGGTTTTTTTTTGGGGGGGAGGGGCAAAGTTTGTAGCACAAGTCTTTTTTGGAAAAAAGCCTGTGTGCCAGCTCACCCCCTTCATGGTTTTGGGCAGTGTGACTCATACTGTTTGTGGTGTTGACTGCTCACTTAATGTGGAGGAAATCCTGTTCAACTCTTTTGGCCCATTATGATGATGTGGCTCATAAAAGAATGTGTCCTAAGTGTTGGTTTCCATCTTGGCAAATATTCAGTCTCTCTTAACTGGCTGTGTTTTTCTAGCACCTTCTACAATCCTGACCCTGTATCTACAACTGTATTTTATTTGGTTAATCTTTTAATTCCATTCTATTCTGCCCTAATTGTTGTTTATTTGTTTGTAATTTATTATGTTTAAAATAACAATCTTAATTAACAATAATAATCTGTTGATTAGAATACTAAAATGAAGATGATGACAACATTATGACACACTAGCATTGTCATGCATGTTAATGTGTTTAGCTTTAATCACTAGACAGCCCTGTTGATGCTGAGATTGATACACACCAGAAGTGAAAGAGATGTCTAGCTGAATGTGTGCGTGCGTGTGCTCGCACAAGTAGTGAGGTAGTGGTTTTCCAAACAACATTAAATTAGTTTTGTTTAAATTTAAGGACAACTTATTTATGTCAAACCACTTTTTTCATTTATTTATTTCCTCTATGACCACCTCCAAAAGCTGCTGCAATTCCACACCAGACCAGAAAATATTGGTGTCATCTGCAAATAACACAAATTTTAATATATCTGATATTACTACGAATAAAAATAATGATAACGATATACATAAATAAACATTTTTGGTCCTAAAAAACTGACCCTTGAGGTACCCCACATGTTACATTCATAAAGCCAGATTCGTATTGATTTATTTGTACAAATTGTTCCCTGTTAATTATGTAGCTCTTTAACCAGTCCAAAATAATACATCGAATATAACCATACTTCTCCATTTTCCTTATCAATATATCATGTCAAATGCTTTCTTAAGATCTAAAACCGCTCCAAGTGCATGCCTCTTTGTATCGATATATTCCATTATTTCCTCTACCATATCAATCAGTGCCATGGCTGTCGGTCTATTGTTTCTACTGGCTGTCTGACAGCAACTCAAGTTTCTCAAGAAAATTGTCAAATTGACATGAAAGCAAATGTAACGGATCAGCATAGAGAGAAACATGTGTTGTTATGGCAGGAGCATATTGAATGGATATTGTATTTCGATGTTTGGAAGTGTGCTTCTCTTCTAAATTGACCGTGGATGTGAAAGTGAATGGTTGTTGATCTCTCTTTGTTGATCCTGTGATGGACTTGCGACCTGCCCGGACTGTACATTGCCTTTTGTGCTTTGTCAGCTCTAATTGGCTGCAGCGACTCCCGTGACCCTGTGGAGGATTATGTGATAGACAAGGAATTAATGAACTGTACAATAGTTCTATTATTCATACTACTGAAAAACTATGAAAACAGGTGATAAAATGAAATCATTCAGTATGCTGGATGAGGCAGAGGAGAGCTTGCTGTTGTCAGTTTTGTCTTTATACCTAACAATATGATCAGTGTTATATATCTATAGTCAATAGTCTTTTTTTCCTTCAGGCTGTTTTGGTGCAGGAGGACCTGGAGAAGACCAAAGACGAGCTTAAGAATAAAGTGATGGCGTCTCACGTTCAGGAGCCCCTCAACGCTGAGAATGAGCACGATGAGAATGATGAGAGCAGTGCCGAAGCCAGCGCTGAGTTCTCGTCTGCCGTCACATACAAGGACCGCAGTGAAGAGGAGCGCATGACCGAGGCGGAGAAGAACGAACGTCTGCAGAAACATTTACTCGTAAGTTGCTCGTATCTCGTATACATACAGTATACGATGTTACATTCAGTCTGTCGCTAGCTTCACAACACACAGAAAAACTTTGGTCGCGTCACTTTTCTGTGTGTCGACGGGCCTTATGGTTTGTAGCGGCATCGCTCCAATGGATCAGAACCACATGTCCAGCATATCCAGTTTTATCAATGTGAACAACCTGTGAAGAAGGTTTGTTTGCACATAAGGCCTGGTTTACACTGGATATGTAGCGTGTGTGTTGCAGCTGCGTTTACATTTCAGCACCCATGTTACTCTGTACAGGTGGGATGTCCGTCTATTTTTGAGCTGCGTGAAGCATGTGGTTCCCAGCAAAAATAGACAGAAAAGATCTGTTGATAGTAGTGATATTGACATTCTACCAGTATGATGACATCATACTCCTCTCACTGTAATTTTACCAGAATAACAATGTATCTTTATAAAATGAAGTCCTAAATATATTGGGGGTGTTGGGAGTCACAGTGTGAGTGAAACAGCTGACTTGCAGCCGGTGTGAACACATACACTTGAGCCCCAATGCACTCATGATGCATCCAGTGTGAGCTGAGCAACCAAACACAACACAGCTCCAACAACAAGCAACTAAATGAGCAAATGATAAAAACATATATTATATATGTGTGTGTGTGTATGTATATACGTATATACTGTATATATATGTATAGTATGTATTCATAATGATTTACCACCACTGCAAGGTGCTAGAAAACCATTCAAATTCACCTTAAAATTACTTGAATTTGAAAAGGTGAATGAACCATGTAGCAGTGATTGAATTAACAGTGTGGTGTCTGTATTTGTAGGCTTTAAGCTCAGAGCTGGCAAACGCTCGGGATGAGGACAAGAAGACAGTGAATGACATCATCCACGCAGAGAACATGCGAGCTGGGCGAGACAAGTACAAGACCCTCAGACAGATCCGGTCAGGAAACACCAAACAGCGCATCGATGAGTTTGAATGCATGTGATGTTTGCACTGGCCGATGCAAAAGCCCACACAGCTGCTGGGCCTTTCTGCCTGGACTGCAGTCCTGCCTCACCCAAGCTGTTTTCTCTGTGTGCAAATAAATCAGATCCATGACATGACGCGGCGACACAGGCATAGCACAATGTACCAATCATGGATCTGGAAAATTCCTTTTGTTATTGTTTCTAACGTTTCATTTAGGCAAGTCACTGGTTGAAAAGGGACATACTGTATTTTATAGTTAATTCCTCACAAAGGGGGCTATGTAGCATTTTCTTAATATGCTTACGGCTGTTACATTTTTCTATCACAATTTCAGATTAAAGACTTTAGAGACAAATCCAAATTTCAGTTTGATGTTTCTGCTGTATAGATGCAAGCTGACTTTTTCACACAGTAATATTCCCCCATGATGCTGCTGCTGCCCTTAGTTTTATATGCATAACAAATTCACTGTTTCTACATTAGCCAGCACATTATGATATGACTGATATGTCTGGTTGGAGCATTCATAAAGCAGTATTATATTCTTTAAATTTATTTTGACTGTATTCACAACCTGCCAGCGGTTAACAGTATTACAATATTTACACTCCAGTCACAGTGTGATATTTAAGTATTTGTTAGTTTGTTTTTTGTCTTTTTTGTCTGTTTCTTATGTTTCTGAACAACTTCAAATCAGTTCTGCTTTCAGTGTTAATTTTACTGTTGAGGCTCAAAAAACTGAATTCCTTATTATATTAAAATCTGCATAGAAAGAAAATTGAAAACGTTTTTTAGAGCGGGAAGAAAAAAATAGAAACCAAAGCTTTTACACCTTGTGTATTTGCCATGTACAATTTTTTGAAACTGTATTTTGTATTGAGCTTTGTACTATCCACAGTTTACGTCCCTAAAATGCTTCATTATAACCGAAGGTTGCATTTCTGTTATAATGTACGTAATACAAATCTGACATCTGTAAAGCATTTGATATGTAAGCCTGAACAGAGGTTTACATTTTACCTGCAAAAACACTTTCTGTCTACAGATATGATCCAACTAGACTGTTTTTATTGACATCACCAGCTCTGCATAGGGAATTACAATGTAACTGTCACATGTCAACTTGGCTTCTCTGAGTTAACATAACTGCTCGCTCCTGTGGTTTTTGTTTACCCAACAAAATCTTCCCAGAATTGAAAACAGAAATGTTACATAATGGAGGAGTCCAATTATATTTTGCATTATCTCCGGTAAAAAAAAAACACACCAAGCAAACCATAAATTCTCGGGTTGAAACATGTTTTTCATCAGCATTGGTGCACATGGCTTTTAATTGGCATCACGGTAATATTTTCTGTCTGCTCTAGTATTGTCAGTGATGGTCCATTAGCAAGGAGGTCTTTTAGTGATCCTTAGTTTTAAAACTTGTAACAGTGCTCAGTATTATATAATTCATTCATTGGAACATTGATTGAGATTGAGACCAAGATGCAATATAGAAATCACCATAACATTATCAGTGACAATTAAAACGTTTCTTGGTTTGTTTTTTCTCGTCCGTAACGTCGGAATTCACACACAGGTTACACAGGGTTAAAAATAAATACAAATACCACATGACAGCCCAACCACAATGGAAATGGTGTTAATTAATCACCTGTTTTAAGTGAGTGAAAACATTTACAATGTGACATCATCGTATTTACAAGGCTAATATTTGTTTCCTGACATCATGTGAGGTTGAATGTTGCACCGTGTTTTTCTTTTCCTTCACAAAATCTTCCTAAAAATAAAATCAAAAAAAAAAAATCATGAATGGCTGGAGCGATGGAGAAGCAGAGACGCCTCACACCACATACTGTCCTAGAAGGGCAGCCATTTCCAATGTTCATTTTGATATACTGTATGTATTTAGTAACATTTGTGTATTTTGTAATTGGGATTTTTTTTTTGGGAGATGATAAAATTATACAAGGTGCAAAAATGACACTGATGAGGATATTTTTGTATCAAAAGTCTAGACGTAAAGTGCATTTTGAAATAGAGTATTTTGTTGTTAGATGAAGGAATAGTTCACTGCTGTAGTTGTAAGCTAGTGTAACACCCAAAAGCCTGTGACAGAAAGAATGAAGGCCCAGATGTTTATGGTGTGTTTGTATGAAGAGGAACCAAAACATTCTACAATTACATGTGCCATTAACGTTGGTATTCAGCCATGTAAACAGTTTTACTTGTTTACGTTAGTGTTTAGAAGTGAAAGATTTATTTGGAGGTTTAAAATTATGTATTTGAATGATCCATATCTCTTTTTGCTTTATTTTGATCTTTTAATTGAAGTAACATTTGTCATTTGTACCAAGATGCAGTGTTTTAGTCCATTGTGACGTGTTAGTTCTTGTTTCTGCAGCAAAAACAGAAAAACTGCAGCACTGAATGATCTACGTGAAACACCAGGTGTTGACAGCCCACCTGTAAGGATCCAGTGTCATTTCAAGTGAAGTCAGTTTGTGAAAAAGAAATGTATTAAAAGGCTGTTACTCAATAACTGGTCTGTAAACAAAAGGACTGACACATGATCAATACTGTAAAATGATAAACAGTGCCTTGCCCTGGTTATTCTTCAGATCTTGCTGCTTAAACTCTTTCTCTCATTAATAAATAAAAGTCAAATTAAACTGCATATGGTCCATCTCTCAAGGATACTTAATTATGGTTGTACAGAAACATGATTGATTGATTATTGTGACGAGCAATCTACCAACTTCAACTGAGTGGGGAAGGATTCCTCTTCTTATTTTTAAAAAAATACAAAAAAAAACTGTAGGTCGGTGATAGAGTGAGTCATATTTCAACTCAAGAAGTGATATTAATGGTAAACGTAGCAGTGTTTGTGTGGTGGCAGGCACCTTGGAATCCTAACTCAGGGTTCATGAGTTTGTGGTTCCGTTTCACACGAGACAAGGTGTGAACGGGTCATTAGGTCACCTGAGAGACAGAGTCTGCTATTGTGTGGGTGCTGGACTTCACTGTTGTTGTGTGTGCTTGTTGATCCTTTGTAGGTGGCTGATAGTTGGTGTCTTAGTCCACGGCCACATAGACCGGAAGCTCCAATTAACGCTGCGTTTGTGTGTGTATCTGCGTCATTACCTCGTTTACGAAACCCTAAAGTTTCAGAACAAACAGTTCAGCCACTGCTGAGAAAATAGTGTTGTATTGTTTTCCTGGGCTCTGTGAAGCGGATCGGCACTTCCTTAATTTGATGTCGTCATCAGAAATCCTCACCACGGTAGCGCCTCCTGGTGCGGGCACTAGTCCGGGCACATCCGGTTGCGTACATTCAACCGCAGAAGAAGAAGAACTACTCTCGTTGTAGCTGCTGAGATGCAGAGCATCCACCGTGCCAGAGGGGGAGCTGTGTATCTGAGAGCTGACCTATCTATTACATCACTTCCAGGTACCTGGCCAATTACAGGACAGTGGGAAAGCTCTCGTTGGCTGGCCAATCACAACACAGTCCACGTTCTGGGGGTGTGGTCTTGGTCTGAAACAGCGCGGCTGTGAGGAGATATTTTGATCGGCTCGTTTGCAGCAACTATTCGGTTTTTAACCATGACAACAAATTAATATATGTAAGTAGACCTCCATAACTAACATATATGTGTGATACAAGCATTCGATGTCACCTTTAAAGTAAAGTAGTAAACCTAATCAGGTCATCAAACCACTGGTGGCTCCACTGTCAGCCATTTGAATCCCTCATTACTGACTGTGTGCGACCGTTTCCTCCTGCACAGTATTAGATATCCCGCAGCGTCATCCGTTGAGAGCAATAACCACAGGTCCTTAGAAGGCCCTGACACAATTTATTTGTTTGGCATTCCCAGAATCATTCAGTCTGATCGGGGTTCTAAACTTTAACTTCTCATCTAATGGCTCACGTTTTGAAATTGCTTGGCATCAGACGCAATCAGGGACTTGGAGGTTGCTGTTGGCTGCAAGGAAAGTTGTGCAGGAGAGTACGAGGTTTAGCCCAAATTACTAGGTGTTTCAATATTTAGATGCCGAGATTGACTATATGATAAACCATGACAACATTGCCGGTCCTTCGTCCTCTACTTCGGCCTGTGAGAAAGTGATAAAACACAGTGGTTGTGTTACGGGTCCCAGAGATGTGAGACCACATTAACAAATATATACCTGTGATAGCAGGTAAAGGAGAGAGACACATGAAGAACAGGTTGTCGTTTTTCCCCTTAACAGGTTGTCTCTGGTTTTATTAAACATCAATTATCACATAAGCACAATGTATCCAACAAATCTCAGTGTTATGTTCAGATTTACCTTTTCACCAAACAACCAACTAGTCTCACAAATTGTCTCATCTTTTGCCCTTTAAACATACTCTCTGAAATTCAGATTCATAACAGTTCCGTAAATATATATATTACCTTTTTTTCACCACAGTCCAAACTGATAGAAACACTAGTCCAGGTAGTGTAATTTCGCTGCTTAAATCCTCTGCCTATATATTTATATGTATATACCTATATCTCTACCTTGCTCCCATAGCAGGGCACTGAAATTACTAAATTAAACAAAGTGCTTATGTCAAAACTAAATCTACCTGGCAACAGGCGCATGAACAAAATAAAAACAAAAATAATTATGTCAGATAAAACTCATAACAATACACTTTCACAACAAACAGACTTTTCACTTATAGTGCAACTGCGGCCGCACGCGGCACAAAATGGCGTCTTCGCGGGGAAACTTTCTTATATATTCTCTGTCAATTAGTAACAAAACATCAAGATAACATGCTATAAACAATCACACTCTTAATATTTGTTAATATAGAACAAAATCACGGAGCAAAAATCGCGGTGTACACACACACTGACCTGTGATAGCAGGTAAAGGAGAGAGACACATGAAGAACAGGTTGTCGTTTTTCCCCTTAACAGGTTGTCTCTGAGAGCGGCAGCGGTTGCACACCCCTAACCATTCCCCGGGCAACTCTTGGGAAACAACGGTTCCGCCCTCCCCATCTCAATATTTGTGTTGCACCACCGAAATAATAAATCATTAAAAAACAATACTTTGCATAAAATAATTGCAATCATAAAAATAAAACAAAATTGTGGTTACCTATTTTAGGTGTGCCACACACTCCCCCACAACAAAAGTGGCTCCTGACACTTAAATCACCATCCAAATGGACGTCAATATACAAACTATTCACAAATTATGTACATTATACCACACTTCACACCTCAAACATGTATGGACCTGATATCTGACTATATGTGACCATTCAGTAACCATATAGAGGATAATTGAGGGGTAAATACGGACACTGAAGAAGGGGTGTGCTTTGAAATGATAGTGGAAACGGCTGTGAGTGCCAATAGGGGACGATGTAAGTATCTAGTGCATTCACTGTGGGGCGTGTCTGATATGTGGGATGGCCAAGTGATGAATAGGTGAACACTCGACCTGGCTGTCTTTGCCGAGTCGACCGTCGCAGTGGGATAGGTGAGCAGGGTTGAGAGGTCGCTGCCTGTGGGATCTCTGGCTCTGTGTCTGATTGAGGTGAGTTAACGATTGCTGGTATGTTATCCCCCTCCATCATCACTTCACCTGCCAGCAGTGTGGGAACTGTCCCTGGTACCGCTTGAGTCTCCATCCATGTCTGACCTCCTTCATAGACTCCAGCTGAATCAGGTAGATGTTCATCACTGTCTGGAGCCTCCACTACAGGCGTTTCTTGTGTTGATCCATCATGGACTCTGACAGGTTCCCTATAAGTCTGAACAGACCTTTCCTTGGGAGGCTTTGGTGCTTTCAATGCCGGGGTTCGGCTGTCTTGACTAACAGCTAATTTCTCAGGGATAACGGCTGTTCTTCGCTCAGCCCATCTGGCTGGTATTCTCAACCAATAGCCACTGTCTGTCTCATCATCTGAACCAGAGGCCTCAGTGTCAGCCGTTTGATCTCTCTTGTCACTCACTCTCGCCTGTGTGTTCCCTGATCTGATCCTTGTCTGTTTTGACCCCGGTTTCCGTTTGGTTGGCTGTTGTGGGAGTTCCACTGGCAGATTATTGACCAGCAAAAGCAGATTCCGGTGTAGGGTCCTAACTCGTCCCTTGCCATCACCCTCTGGATAAATGATATACACTGGGTTATCCGCCACTTGTTCTCTCACCACATATGTCCTCTTCTCCCAGTAGGAGCGCAGTTTCCCGGGCCCTCCTCGCTCTCCGACATTCCTAACCAACACTCGATCCCCAGGTTGTAAGATCACACCTCTCACTCTCTGGTCATAGTAAGACTTGCCCTTTGCACTGGAAGACAAGCTGTTATTGTTAGCAATCCGATAGGCCTCTGTCATCCTTTTACGCCATTTTTCCACATAACCTCTGTGAGTCTCTGAATCAATCTCCTCCGACAAGCCAAACAAGAGGTCTACCGGGAGGCGAGGGTGTCGACCAAAAAGCAGGAAGTGAGGTGCATAACCGGTGGACTCATGACGAGTGCAGTTATACGCATGCACAATCTGTGCAAGATGTTCTTTCCACACCTCCTTCTCCTTATCTGTCAGGGTACGCAACATCTGTAACAATGTACGGTTAAACCGCTCTGCTGGGTTACCTTGGGGGTGATAGGGAGACGTTCGAGAGTGACCTACTCCTGCAAGCTGTCCAAGTGTTCGGAAAAGTTCATTCTCAAACTCTCTTCCCTGATCATGATGGAGTTTGTTGGGGAACCCAAAGCGAGGTACAAAGTCATTGTATATGCGCTCGGCTGCTGTCCTTCCTGACTTGTTTTTGGTCGGGTAAGCCTGGGCGAATCTTGTGAAATGGTCGACTACCACCAAAATGTACTCGTAGCCCCCTTTGCTCTTTTCAAGATGCAGGTAATCTATACAAACAAGCTCAAGGGGTGAGTTGGACTTTAGGCTACTCATGGGTGCACGCACCTGAAATGTGGGTTTTTTCTGTTGTATACAACAGCATTTCTTAGTGACATACTCCTCAATAAATCTTTTCATATGGGGCCAGTAAAATCTTTCTCTGGCAAGGTGGAGTACCCTCTCCATGCCCATATGCCCCATATCATCATGAAGGTGTTTCAAGACAAGCAACTGGTATTTAAGGGGTAGGACTAATTGTTTTCTCTCTGGTGTTCGTCGATACAAAATTCCACCTTCAAGGTGCAGCCGGTCCCACTCGCGAAGGAGCTTACAAGCAGATCCCTTTACAGACCTCCTGATGTCATCTGTGAGTCTGATGTTAGACTCCTTGAGCCCTATGATCTCTCCAATTGTGGGGTCTTCTTTTTGGTCCTGCACCAATTCATCATGTGTAATTCCCTGCAGGGGTGCGCGAGGCTGTGGTATAATATCAAGGGAGGAAACAACAAGAGCAGCCACCCAGGCCACATCCTTTCTCTGGGCTGCCTGACTTCCCTCCCAAGCTGCGCTTACCACCTCCTGCGACAACTCCTTTGTACAGGTCACCATGTAGTTGTCGATGTCAAGGGGAACTCGGGACAAAGTATCGGCATCCGTGTTCACTCTCCCAGGTCTATACTTGATGTTGAACCGAAAGTCAGATAATTCCCCCACCCAGCGGTGACCAACTGCATTGAGTTTTGCTGTGCTCATAATGTATGTCAGTGGGTTATTGTCAGTATAGATTGTGAAGTGTGGAGCGTAAAAGAGATAGTCCCTGAATTTCTCACACACTGCCCATTTGAGAGCAAGGAACTCTAACTTTCCGCTATGCAAATGATAGTTCTTTTCTGCAGAAGTTAGCGTTCTTGACCCAAACCCAATGACTCGCAACTTTCCATCTTGTTGTTGGTATAGGACGGCACCAAGGCCTAGCTCTGACGCATCAGTATGCAGGACAAATGGTAGGTCAAAGTTGGGGTAGGCTAGAACTGGGGGGTGCGTTAACATTTCAATCAATCTCTCAAGTACACTCTGGTGCACAGAAGTCCACACTATAGGTGCCCTGGATGACAGCTGGGGCCCCTTGACCTTCCTCTGCTGGGACTGGCCTTGTTTTGGCAAGGATTTCCCTTGGAGCAACTCATATAGCGGTTTAGCTATTTTTGAAAAGTCCTGTATGTATGACCGGTAGTAGCTGAGGAAGCCAAGAACCCTTCTCAGATCACCTACTGTTTGCGGGGCTTTAGCCTTCAGTGCAAACACAGCCTCTAGATCTTTAGGATCAACTCGAACACCATCAGCGGACACCAGTCGACCAACGTAGCGAACTTCCTTCTTGAACATTTCACACTTCTCTGGCCGGAGCTTTATTCCTTGACACTGCAGAGCTTGAAGCACCTTACGTACCACCTCTACATGATCCTTGAAAGATTGTGAGTAGCAGAGAATGTCGTCCAGGTATGGTATGCAGCACTCATCTCTGAGCGAACTCAACATCTCCTCCATACTTCTCTGGAAGGCTGCAGGTGCGTTGGACAGACCGAATGGGATCCTCACCCACTCATAAAGCCCCCAGGGTGTGATGAAGGCCGTGAGGTGGCGTGAACCTTCAGCTACAAAACCCTGGTGGTAGGCCTTACCCTGATCGAGGATGCTGAACCAAGAATATCCACCCAAGGTGTCCAGCAGGTCCTGTATTCGGGGAAGTGGGTGTCTGTCTGGTACTGTTTTCTGATTCAGCAGCCGATAGTCTATACAAAGGCGCAGGGTACCATCTTTCTTTCGCACACACACCACCGGGGCAGAGTAGGATGACTTTGACTTAACTATCCATCCCCTCACAAGAAGATCCTGAACATATTCTTTGACCTCTTTCAAGAGCGGTTTTGGTATGGAAGTGTACGCCCTCTGCACAGGGATGTCATCTTTTAAATTTATCACCATTTGCAGGCTAGGGTTACACCCAATATCATCTCCATCTCTCGCAAATGCCTTAGACTCCTCATATAACATCCTCTTCACAAGCTCTTGTTGTTCCTCCTCCAACTCATCAAGGTTCACAGGAGGCTGCCACAAAGATGGGCTTGGCTCTGTGACATGGGCAGTGACTTCATTGACTCCTGTAGTAGGCATGGATTTGTTATAAGGATCAGCTTCCACCACCCTCTCAATGTGCTGCAAGGTTCCCAGGGCTGTTTTACGTAGTAGGGTGACATCATGTTTGGTGTTGTTGCCAACCGCCACTGTGACATAAGGCTTAGCAGGATTTTGTACCTCAACCAATCCTGCGCCTAGATCCAGCTGCTCCAGCGGCTGACCACTCTCATCTGCTTCAAAAAGCACCAGTTTGCCAGTGGGGTTCATGGTTGGTGGAAGGCGACACTTCACCCAGGCGACATGACCAGCTGGGATGACGATGTCCTTTACCCCTGTTCTTAAGCGTCCTTGTGGCGTGACAGGCTCTGGTGTCTGAATGAAGCTCACAACTGCTTCAGCCTTCTCACTGGAAACAGAGATAGCATTACAAAGAAGCTTAGTCAAGATAGGTATTAATCGTTCTGGCTGTCCTTCAATGAGCTGTTCTAAAACATTAAAGCCAACTAACGGTCTCTCCATGGGCAAACTGCTGACCAGAAATGGGACACTGATGGAAAGACTGGGGTCATCATTCTCTGGTAGATTGATCATTATGGGTAACCAGCCATCAAATGGTATAAGTTCACCATTAACTGCACACACCTCCAGCTTGTCCAATTCCTCAATGATTTCAGACATTGGTCGGATGTTGAGGTCGGGCAAATACTTGTCTTTCCAAGCACGGCTCACCATGCTGACCTGTGCCCCAGAGTCGAGCAATGCAGTCACTGCTAAGCCACTTAGATTACACTGTATGAGAGCTTTTTTTCCTATTAGCTTGGCAACAGCTCCGCGTTTGGCACCAGGTGACTCAAAGGAGAGCAGGGTAGAGTTTCCACTTTCTCTGTGACTATTCTGTGAAGTTAAGTCTGAAGTGATGGACAGGGAATAATTAGCTTTGCTGCCACTGGAATTGACTTGAGTTCTTGCTCCCACAGAATACTCAGTTTGGGGCTCTATGTCAGCTCCGATCACTGGGTGCCCCCCTGCAGCGACCGAGTCCAGTTTCCCTGATCCTTTTGCCTCCTTATGCAGCCTACAGCTCTGTGACCTTCACCACCACAAGAGAAGCAATGGTTACAATTTGGCCAGTTTTGTTCGACACACTGTGGACAACCATAAGGTTTCTCTTTCTTGTTTCTTGCCTGATCTTGAGAAAATTGCTTGACTCGGTCTGGCGGTCGTGGCTGACATTGTTGTTTAAGTGACTCAACCACGCTTGTGAGCTCTTCCACTCTGGCTGTAAGCTCTTTAATAGGGTCAGCTTTTGCTTTACTTGGTGCGTTTTCATGCTTAGCGCTGGGTTCTTGGACTGCACTGAGCTCAAGCTGTGCACTATGTGCACTGGTTGTCGTCTGTCTACGAGAAGAGCCTATTCTCTTCTGCCTTTCACTCTCCTCACTAGTGATCCTCATTACGTGGCGCAATATTGTTTCATCGCCAACTTCGCTGTTTGACAGAAGGGGCTTCAGTTCTCGTCGTATGTCATTGTGTTTCTGCCCTAGTCCCTGATAGACTGTATGCAAAAATACATCTTGAACAGTAGCAGCATTGTATTTTATGCCGGTGTCGGACAGTTTAGACGTGAACAGGACACGCTGTTTCAACCCTATGACGCGGTAGAGGAACTGCTGTGGTGTTTCGTTGTCATCCTGTCTAGCACACATCAACTCCTGAAACAACTCCGTGCTGTTTTTCTCCCTTAGGTGTGCCTGGAGGAACCCCTTGAGTTCTGTTACTGTGAGGTCATCCTTATTGATCAGCATATCTTTAAAGGTTCCAGGTTTGATTATTCTTAGGACACTGCGAACTATTTCTGTGTCTGGGAAGCCTTCTTTAATTCCTTCCTCAATTTGTTTACAGACATTGCTGTAGCTTATGTCGGAAGAGTGGTCGCCAACTTGACCCCCTTGCACTTTAAACTCTCTCCTCTGGAGGTAGGAGAGCTCTCTTAAAGAGATCATTCCCTCTCTGCCCTGGTGGGCAGCAGACTGACTTGTGGAGGATTTGTATGATGAGTCACTACGAGCCCCAGAAGTCTGTGCTGGTAACAAGGTGAAGCCTTCTGGAGACTGGGCTGTTGGTGTCATGATACTCTGTCTAAGCCTTTTTCCAAGCTCTTCATAACTAGTGAGCATTTCCAGCAAATCAGCATTTGTGGTCTCAGCTACTTCACTGGTTAGCTTTGGTCTCACTGGGCTAGCTGTGGAAACATTGCTGTGCCTACTAGGCAAAGTGGAACTAGGTGGACCGGGGTTGTCTGTGTGTCCCAACATTTGATCAGTGATAATGCCTGTGTTAATTTCTTGGACTGTTTGTTGCGTTCTACTGATGTCACTACCTGTAGAGGGAGCTACATGTACTGTTTGTGTGGGTGCCGGTGCAGTGTCTAACTCAAGATCACCTCTATTATCAGACAAAAGCAGTACATTTCGGTTCATCACAACAGTATCAATAGTGTCCTTTAAAATCAACAACTGTACCATACCACTGTCCTCAGACTCAAGCAGATGCTTACTGTACATGAATGAACTGATGTGGTTGAAGCAGCTCTCATGATCTCCCTCTGTGAGCTCAGGCTGACCCTCCTCCAACACTGGAACCACGCCCTTGGCAATCTGGAATAGCTCTTCTGCTGACAACGTGAGTAGACTCCTCCTAATGTCCCACACTAGGTTCTTCCTTCCACTCTCTGCCATGTCGGTAGCTTCTCCCTGTCCTTGACGATGGATTCACCAGCTCAGCAACTTCTTGGTCTCTGCTCTGACTCACAGCTCTCTGCTCGCATCAGCTCCCATATTGGTCCAAGATGTCATCAAGTGAATCAGCCCCAGACCAGGAGTTGGTGCTGATCCCGGACGAGCCCCCAAGATTTGTTACGGGTCCCAGAGATGTGAGACCACATTAACAAATATATACCTGTGATAGCAGGTAAAGGAGAGAGACACATGAAGAACAGGTTGTCGTTTTTCCCCTTAACAGGTTGTCTCTGGTTTTATTAAACATCAATTATCACATAAGCACAATGTATACAACAAATCTCAGTGTTATGTTCAGATTTACCTTTTCACCAAACAACCAACTAGTCTCACAAATTGTCTCATCTTTTGCTCTTTAAACATACTCTCTGAAATTCAGATTCACAATAGTTCCGTAAATATATATATTACCTTTTTTTCACCACAGTCCAAACTGATAGAAACACTAGTCCAGGTAGTGTAATTTCGCTGCTTAAATCCTCTGCCTATATATTTATATGTATATACCTATATCTCTACCTTGCTCCCATAGCAGGGCACTGAAATTACTAAATTAAACAAAGTGCTTATGTCAAAACTAAATCTACCTGGCAACAGGCGCATGAACAAAATAAAAACAAAAATAATTATGTCAGATAAAACTCATAACAATAGACTTTCACAACAAACAGACTTTTCACTTATAGTGCAACTGCGGCCGCACGCGGCACAAAATGGCGTCTTCGCGGGGAAACTTTCTTATATATTCTCTGTCAATTAGTAACAAAACATCAAGATAACATGCTATAAACAATCACGCTCTTAATATTTGTTAATATAGAACAAAATCACGGAGCAAAAATCGCGGTGTACACACACACTGACCTGTGATAGCAGGTAAAGGAGAGAGACACATGAAGAACAGGTTGTCGTTTTTCCCCTTAACAGGTTGTCTCTGAGAGCGGCAGCGGTTGCACACCCCTAACCATTCCCCGGGCAACTCTTGGGAAACAACGGTTCCGCCCTCCCCATCTCAATATTTGTGTTGCACCACCGAAATAATAAATCATTAAAAAACAATACTTTGCATAAAATAATTGCAATCATAAAAATAAAACAAAATTGTGGTTACCTATTTTAGGTGTGCCACAAATGCATCACGGAAGGTCCTTTCAATGTAATGATGCAGTATCTGAAAAATAAATAAATAAATACTAGATGTAATACTACTATCATTTGAAGCTTGTTTTAATTCAGTCCTGTTTCTGTTTTTTTACAACAGATGTAAAATGTAAATAAAAATCAACTTGTAAAAAAAGGATTGAGATTGGGCCGAGCTGTAGCGACGGGTGCTTAATCCTCTTTCTCCCTGTAGTCATTTCCAATTCTGATGCTGTGTACAGAGCTGTGAATCAAAGCATCAATATCAAGTACCAATCTGAAAGTGACCCACTTCCTTGATAGGAAATTGCACATAAACCTTGGATGTGAAGGATAGCCTATGTCTATGAAGGATAGCCTAAACACAACCTCAATCTGCGCCCAATTTCCCTGCCTCAGGTGCTTTAATTTCTGATTTATTGTGATTGTGTGCGGATTTGTATTAAAGGCACGTGTGTGCAGGCATGACATGAGATGTGAAATGTGCGTGTTTATGGGTATGCAGATACATTTATATGGTGTCTTTTTTGTGTTGTTTTGCCGTGTATTGTGTCTGCCACTGCGAGGAGTGACTGAGTCAGCTGAATGTTCTACACGGTGGAAAGACACCACAACACAAGGTGGATTTCAGTCAGGCTGTTTTTATGCACATTTTTGATTTGCACAAACAAAAATATCTGAATAGAAACACAGAAAATCCGAAAAAATCTTGTTCTGATAAACACAACTTTTTTGTTTGTTTGTTTTTATGCGCATTTTGATTTGAGCATAATAAACCCTGACTAGAATTTTTAAATACTGCACAAACATTTTTACACTTGAGAGAGACGGAAAAGTTTAAAAAGTAAATGCATAAATAAGCGCAGTGGGAAACAGATTCAGTGTAGAAATTTTGTGACTTTGCATCCCCAGGAAAATAGATTGCAGCTCGACTGGTATGGATAACTAACGACAGGAGATGCTGAGGCAGCAGTTTCCAGCTGAAGTGTGATTTAATTTGCACAATGCACAGGTCAAGTAAGCAATTCACATACCAGTTTATGGAAAGCAATACAGCTCGGATTGTATTGCAATGAATAAGTGTATAGATTCGCAGAACTGTTGTGTTTTATCTCCATTAATACTTCGAATTTTCAAGTTCTCATTGATTGCTGACAACAAGAAGAACACAGAGCGGCTTGTGACCCTTTTCTTTCATATATATTTACAGTATATGACCTTGTTTGTCACTGTGAATGTTTTCCTGCATCCTTCTTTGGTAATTGGTGAACTTCACCAACCCCTAGTGAAATGCATTTCATTTCCATCTTCCAATTAGGCATTATGTTTCACAGTTTCCTAACAGATGCTTTGCTCTGTGCACTTATTATTCAGTCTTAAAATATTAGTAAAACAAATCTCCTTTTTTCACAAAAACATTCATTTGTGTCTTCGATACAGCTTTTGTATTTCGTCTTGTTTGTCTCTAACGAAACTGAAGTTCGAAGCAAAATGAGTGAATCTATGAATGAGACTAAAGTGTTTGTTTTGGAAAAGATTTCCCGTAAACACAGCATTGTTTCAGGTATAAATGTCTTCATCCAGACAAAAACCCACAAACAAATTCTAAACAATTTTTTTTTGGATATTATTATTATTTTTTTAAATCTACAACAACAGAGACTTATGGCACTTTCATTTTTCATTTAAACAGTTCTAGAACTCCTCGGCTCGGCTTGTCTCTACTCGTTTTTTTGCTTTTTCATGAGGGCTAGTACCGGGTGCTTCTTTTAGTACCTGCTCTGGTGAAATTCCAAGTGAGCTGAACCAATACTAAAATGAGACATAAATAGACTGTTGTCACTGGACGAGTCATGAGTGTGGCGTCCGACACAAGAATCTAACTGAACAATGTCAAACTGTAGATCCGTTAAAAATCCTGAAAACATGGGTTAATCTCCAACATTTAGCAAGGAAATATCTAAAATCCCAATATTTAATAGAGGAGAGCCAGTGACCGTGCGCCGAATCACAACCCGTTTAGCATTTTCAGTATTTTCAGTTCAGTGACTGTGTCAGACGGAGTCTGTGCTCCTGTGCAGGAAGTATTGGACTAATCTTTTTAATGAACTGATTCTAATGATTCAGTACACTGAAAACAACTGCTTTCGCTTGTCACTAATTAGTGTGTTTGTGTCGCATATAAAACAACGTCGCGACAGATTTGCGCAGCCACTGTTTGCGCACGTTGAGGAGGTACTATGAAGTAATGGAAAATGCCTGATACCAAACCGAAAAGAGTCGAGTCAAGTAGATCCGAGTAGCGCTAGAACTCCATAATGGAAAAGGACCAAGAAGGGACCAAGCCAAAATTAAAGTGATCATAATGGGAATCGACCAAACAATCTCCAAACCCAAGAGAAGGAAGACAGCGACAATGATGACGACAGCGACAGCGGATGCCAGAGCAAGAGAGAGGTGGGACTATGACATCACCGTTTTCTCAAAGTAGAGTTTAAAAACACAGTTTCCGTGTGGATAAAATGCCAGTACGATAAAAAAAACAAACCTTCACGGATTCACCTAGACTAGTTTTCGTGTGGACAGCCCCTAATATCCCTAGCTTGGGTCTCCAATTCTAATGTTCCTTTTGACAATATGTGCTTTTTTTTTAGACATGAAGTGTTTTAAAACCAATCTTGCAAGAGTGTTTCAGTGCACTGAAGGGGCTGCGCATGAGAAACTTCCTCAGTCTGACACGCATCATCCCAATCTGCTTCCTTGCTGTGACTGACTCATCCTTTATGACTCACACTGTGGCACCTGATGACTCTGCTCTTAAACTGTCGTGGGACAGCTTAGGTATCACATAAGCACGCTGCATGCACACAAACACGGGTGATAATGGAATAACAAGCTCTGTTTAGAGAGTTATTGCATCTGACTCAGATCAACAAATGCCTTTAATTTTCCACTAAGGCCGCAGCAGTGAGGAAAAGGTAGTTGCGTGGAGTCAACCGTCTGTGTCCTGGGAAAAAGAAGACCGCAGAGATGGTTGGAGGGAATAAGGGGAAACAGGGGGTGATGATGTTACTGGTTAACTGCTGGGACTGTGATTAAATCCCCCTCACTGAGATAAGTCTCTCTGTGTCAGTTCCCCTTTCGCTCTTAACACATACAGTTCAGCTCCCTGACAGTTTCCTTTACACTCTGGGTCAGTCTCTCTGCTTATACAGCCACATCTCTTTTTTTTCTGTCTCAAGACTTAAAGTTTACAGTCTCAACAATCTGTACATTTAACCTCTCTCTCTCTCTTCCCACTTGCTCTTCCTCTTCCTCTCACACTATCGCTGTTTCCACTGGCTGTGAATATCCTTCACATTTTCCCTTGAGGATCACATCAGAGCTTTACCACAACAGTTCCTCAGCCAAAAAATCCACCCAAACCTTTATCAACTACATGCCAACTGTGTGTGTGTGTGTGCACCAAATGCCTTGATTAACGATTAAAGATGTAAAGACTGCCTGTTATTTTAAAAAAAGAAGAAATTCAAGAAAACGAATATTTGTGTTGAGTGTTTCCGATGGAAAGCACAGAACTGTGTTTGGATTCAATATTCTGTCAAATCGTGTTCAAAGGGAGAATATTTATTGATGCAATGCAGAATAAATGATTCGCTCTCTATAATTTGGCAGTTTTCAAATTAATGGAGAAGAGTGAAGGTGGAGGCACATCCTTTACAGACTTGACTGGAGTTTCTGGCATGAGAATTTCACGTAGCATCATGTTCTGATTCCCGTTTGCCTCTGATTTACTCTACGCTTTCCCCTCCACTTCCCAATTTCTTCACAGCTTGTCATTTGTTCCTTAATACCACCTTACTCTCCGAAAGGAAGATGCATAATTACAGTGATTCCAATTGCTCGTGCCTTCACACACTTGCAGCTGGCACGGGGAAAAAAAAAAGCTGCCTATGAGTGTTGGGCACATAAACACATACGTGTGCTCATGTGATGGACATAGAGAATGTGTAAATGTTATGTTAATCAAGTGCAAACACGTGCCATGCTTGGCAACATGTTGACATGACAGTTCATGCCCTGGTAGCTTTTGAGAGATTTCTAAAAATAAGATGCACATTGGAGGAGTGCTTGTGTTAAACCAACACGATGACACCAGTGAGCTTAGTGCATGGACTAATTAGCTGTATCCCGAATTACTGTCTGGAAAATGAAAGGGGAAAAAAGGAGAAGTCAGGGGAATTTAGTAATTGGGCAGCATGCCTACCTTCCTGTTAACTTTCTTTACAAGAGCCTATGAACATTTTACTGGGGCACTGACAGCATGTCACTAGTCTACTACAACGTCTGGCCAGTAATAACACTAATGTTCTTTGTTTTCATTCATTATGACAGGGTTTGCTGCTTTCTAACCCATGAATGAGCAATGAGTATACAGCTTGTATGCTCTGTCATACGTGCTTGGATTTACTTTACCTGCTATTCTTTAGCGAGTGATACAAACATTATCTTATAACTTTAAAGCAAAAATACTAATAGCCGGGCTACTCCCTAGTCTCTAAATGTATAAATGTATAGTAGGTTTCTCAGTGGTTACAATTCCGCAGATACCTGTGGCTCCAGAGCTGCAGGATCCAGATCCAGACATTGACACTATAATAATAATAAGAAGAAGAATACTACTAATAACAATCATACTCTCTCTGTCCTTGCTGGCCATGTATCTCAAAGGTTGCAGGATCCACATCCAACTACGAGTCAGTTAGGACCCAAAGCATGCAGGTGCAGGCGTAGCAGTTTTAATGGTTTGCTAACAAATGATGAATGGTGTATAAGTGTGTATAGATGGTGTATAAGTGTCAGAGGCAGCATGCGAACGGAATTAGGTCCTAAGCACAAGAAGACACATGATTTAGAAAACACCAACAACGAGTAGACACTAGAGTTAAAACTCAGGAGGACCGTGATGTTACCGCGGGGTATACTGTAACCATCTGGCAATGAGTGATTGCAGACCCAGAGCATAAACATGCTGCGTGGACGAGGAGATTGAGAGCAGGTGTGCTCCTGATGCAGGTAACGTGATTGCATGCAGGAGGGAGAGGAGGAAGTGCAGGAGGAGACGCAGGTGGAGACACTCTGATTAGTAGTACTAGTAGTAGTAATGTTATTGTAACATTTTGATGACAAGTCATGCTACTTGCTTGTATATATATATACTGTATACAGTATATGTATGTGATAAACATCTTCAAAAATACTCACAGGGATACCTGGGATTTAAGAACCTGGGAGAACAGTAAAAAAGGACAATTAACACAAGTCAAATAATGAAGAAAATAACAACCCCATGAACCTCAATGACAACGTTATCATGATGGTTACTATTTTGTGTCATCCACTTCAGCCCTGCTTTCAATTGATCTGAATCATATTTATATGCTAATAGCCTGAAGATGGACGCTGGAAATGAAGCAAGAATTTGAATTTGTCGCCAAAAATGGTTTTGTTCTAATTGTGTTCTACACGGTCTTGCTTTCCCACCAATACCAATCAGAGTTGAAAACAATAAAAATCCCAGTGGGCTTTAGAGAGTAAATTTTCCCCAATAGAGAATGCCCATTAATTATTATTTTCACTAGTCCAATTAGTTTTTTGACCAGTGGAATGGGGTATACGAGTCAGGCAAAAAAGAGTCAGGCTAAGCAAGCTCCTCTATCCTGATATAAGTAAATGTATTGCCCCTAAATGTCTTTCAGTATTTTCAACTGCAATATCAGTTTTTGGGTTTTTTTTTGGTCCATGTTTAAATTGTAAATCACTATGTAGCCTCTTGTTCTTACACATTTCTATTCAGGCTTCTGACAGCAGAACCAGCAGACCATGGTTGTGCTGGAGATAGAACAAGCCAGTAAGATTGATGACAACAGCACCTGTGATTTCATCTCCTCGTTGGCAGTTGTACAGAACATTAGAATGAGAAATAAAGATGTATTATTCTCCATTTCAGCTGCCATGTGATTATTCAAAATTGTGAAGGGGAGGAGACTTGGTCCAACATTTTGAAGGTGAAGACACATTTGATAAATGGAGCAGTAATGGATCAAAATTTAGAGAGGGATATACAGTATTCTGAAGTTGTGAGACCAAGTGCTAAAGGGAAGTGACCACTCAGTAATCACACTGTCACTGAGAGATATTTTATGGCACATAATCTGCCATAAAAGTTTTATCCTATATCCAATACACTGACCAACACACTGACCAATGAACTAACAGGGGTTTAGTTTTTTTTCTGGCAGAACCTGATGCAGTTTATAGAAGCTATGCTTTCTTTGTGATACCCTGTACCTGTCTTGCAACGGTTACATTTGTTATTGTTCATTTTCCTGTTTACAGGCACATGTAGTGTGCCCCATCAATACACACAAACAGTACATGTGAAATAATAACACAAATGATGCTACACACACTAAAACCAGTGCGACCAAACCTGACCCAAATCCAATTACAATTCAAAAATAGTTTTTTTTTATCTCGACCCATTTTTCAGGGTTTGAAATGTGATCTCAATTACTAGTTTTAGGTCTTCTTCAATAGAACATGATGTCCATCCTATTTGGTCATCATGATGTCCAAATATGTCCAAAGATTTGGGGATTTGCCTAATCCCCAAATCTGCACGTTTTTGGACTGTGGGAGGAAACCGGAGAATCTGGAGAAAACCCACACACACACGGGGTGAACATGCAAACTCCATGCAGAAAGGCACGAGTGCTAACCACTACACCAACCGTGTGGAGAACACATTTTGGGAAATGGATGATAAGGCATGGCAATTTTGAGTTGGACACCAGTGTGATTGACAGCTGGTATTGTCAAACAGATGACGTCTGTGGACTTTTGAATCTTGCTGCTTCACAATGGGAGCTCATTTTGCAACTGGAAGATTACATCCATTTTCATACACAACCTAACAGGCCCTGGTCAGGTTTCTGCCCTCTATTAAACACACAAGCACACATGCTCACATGATAAATAGACACACACGCATGCAAACACACATCTGCACGTACACAAGTCCATTTCCTCATCATTATGAAAATCACCAAACAGCAGTGTACTCCACAATAAAGCTTTAATCACGCCTACGAGAAATTGGCCAAGGCGCATTTATGCTGAGGTAAGATGATAACAAGATCTGTTGTGTAGGTAATAACAACATCAGAGGCAGCTGCCGCCCTCCAATGCCACTGCTTCCACCTGCAAATGAGGGAATGAGACAATTAAAAGAGATTAGCAAATGACAAGTGCTCTCCAAAACAAGAATGAGCCGCGCATGGCCTTTTACAGAGTGACTCTGAGCTGTGCCACACAACCAATCTGTCACCTTCTGATAAGGACTGAGGGAAGCAATGGGACAGAGACAAAGCAGGAATGAGGTATGGGAAGAAAAGTAATGAAATAACTGGAGGGTGGTGTGAAAGAGATGGAAGTATAGGCAAGGAAGTGACTAAGTCACAAGGCAGGCTGCCTTTTACTGTTTTCAAGCATGTATAATAAAACACTTCTCCAAGTCTCACAACTGAGACAGACCTTTAACCAGTGTTTGAGCAACCTTTCTCTTCTTGATCCACTCAACTCTGGTTTATCTCCAATGTCCGACTGCCTTGCCTCGCCTAACCTCATCTCAACACACACACACACACACACAGACCTAAAGCCTCAAAGCACTTTAGACAATCCACGTAATTTAAAATCCCGGTATAAAAAAAAAACTTGTGTAACCTTTCAGCATCTCTTCCATGCTTATTAATATGTCTCATCGCTAAAAGGCAAAATGTCTCATTTCAATTTGGAGCGGCGATGAGATGGATGTGGGGTTCCATTAAATTTGCCTCTCGCTTTTCATGATATACACACTCGCAGTCGTACGTACACACCTTGGCAGTGTTCCACACAGCATAGCGTGACTCAGTGATTAAAAGGATGGTAGTGAATCTCAATCTGGGCACGTTCTCCCCAAACCTGACATTTCAACTCCTTGCTCCTCTCTAATCTTGTGTCTATAACACAGTGCTAAGTGGCCAGTGATAAAGCTTATGTTTCTTTTTTTGACTATTCCCTCTTGTAATAGTGTCAGGCAACTACAGTGATGTTTGAAGTTTTTCTTTTGAGTTGTATCGATTCATTTCCCTTTGTTTCAAATTCCTCTAAATGTATGTATAGTTATAGTTAGGAAATTCATGTACTTGTCAAACTTTTAGATAACCAAGAGTGAGTGATGAGGGGGAAATGTAAAGGAAAATACCACATTGCGACTTTATTCCAGACACTGAAATGGCATGCTCTGTTATATGAGCATTTCTGGGTTTTAACACACATTCAACTAACTTATCAGCCAATGGGAGCAACTCAAGGCATTTAGACATGAAGTCCTGGTTAAGATGGCCTGCTGAAGTGCAAGTGGAAAAAGAAACGTGGTTTGAGTGACTATGAATTTGAATAACCGGTTTCAGCATCAGGTTTGTATATTTTGCTCCAATGTTGCATCAGAAACAATTGCAGTCATCTGGAAGATGGACAGCTGGGTGATCTCCTAGACCAAAGGAGGACCATCTTTAAAGTGTTCGTAGTTTCTGTGCAAGCCCAAATGCCCAACCGCTTCTGCAGCTACAGATGATGCTGACATTTCAATAAAAGGAAAGTGAAATTTTAATGATTTGGAATAAAGAAAGTGACATTTTTTGTTTGACTTTGCATTTTGGACAGATACCAGGATAAAGCAATGAGCCTGACGATGCATACAAAGCCTTTGAGTTTAGTTGGTTTATAACATGCACTCAGGTTTGCAACCCCATCATGATGTTGACTCTGGTACATAAACTGAACCTCGATTTCTGTGTTCATGAAATGAAACTTTGTTCATTGAATGAGGCAACAGTGATTTAATCAATTTTGAAAAAGATTTCACTCTCTTAAAGACAAGTCATTCATCTATTGCCAATATTTTGATTAAATCATTCTGGGTGCTGTTCAGAAGTTCCAAATGGGGTCTTAATAAAGTTTCCTGCTTTTCATTTAGGGCATCAGGAAGGTGCTTAATGTAATTACACTGTCATATTTTTATATATTCAGCTTATAATTCAAGGTCATCCACTTCAAAATCTGCCTCCAACAATCTTTTCTTAAATGTGTTTATGTGAGACTCTGAGGTGCTGTACTGCTTATTTGTTTTCAAGAGCTTTTTTTGCTGATTTACCAGCTGTAATTGAAGTGTTGTAGTAATGTATTTTTATTCATTGGTTCATTATCAGTCGTTTTATCCTCCACAGGAGGGTTGAGGGGGCTGGTGCTTATTCTAGCTGACATACGGCAAAAGGCGGGGTACACCCTGGACAGGTTCCCAGTCCAACATACAGAGACGAACAACCATTCGCTCTCATATTCACACCTATGGTGTCTTATTAACCTCGGACTGTGGGAGGAGTCTGGAGTACACAGAGTAAATCCATGCACACATGGGTAGAACATGCAAACTCCACACAGAAAGGAACTCAGTAAAACTAGGTTTTGAACTGGCGACCTTGCTGTGAGACAACAGTGCTAGCCACTACTCCACCATGTGACTCTCACTTGAAAAGATGGCAACTGAAAGAAAATATGGCATCATTGTAACGTGAAGATTTGTGGATTTTTCTTATACCACTTATATGAAATTACCATGAGATTAAGGAGCCATGTTGAACTAAAATTCTGGCTAAACTGATAAAAATGGTAAATTCACAAAGTAAATTTTAATGTAGGGGCCCCAAACAGTCTTTATGTTTTGGTTTGGTGTTTTGATCTATTGTCCGACCCGTCATCACTCGCCTAGTAACACAGCTCATCGCACTTCAGCACATGGCATGTCAGCAGAACAAGCCTCGAAAACACTTAACGACACCGAGCCTAAAAAGCCTCACTACCCATCCCACAAACGTCTCGACCAGAGAAGGAGCGAGAACAAAAGATAGACTCCAATGGAGATGTTTTAAAGTATAGATGGCTGAAAGTGAAAGATAGACATGTTGGTGTGGATATTTTTCCACTACGGGGAACTAACACAATCTCCCTCATACATTATGTCAGTGGATTAATAATGTATATGTTTTTAATGTCCATTATTGTTGCCTTGTTGTCTCTTCAAACAGACACACTTTCACACTCAATTTCAACCTGTTGCTGACATGCTAAAAGCCACCAAATAGGTTCAAATCCTTATAAAGCTAGTGTCGACCCCATTCAATATCAACACTGAAGTCACTGAACCTCCACAAAATGAATGAATTTCTTTATCTAAGCACCGCCAAAGTTGGCACTGCACACACTGGTGCCCTTATGGCACTTACCCATTATACAGATCTAGCACTACTTGGCTCAAAACTTAAGTACTGGCTCAGTTAGCTTGGAACCTCACCAGAGCCGGTACTAAAAAAAGCACCAAGTACCAGGTACTATCATTAATGGAAAAGCAAATCAAAACAAGGCAATCAGGGATGGCAGACTTCACCCCATTCACAAAACAAGCCTGTCGGCCTATATGTGTAACAGACTCTGTGGCACAACGGTAGAGCGTCTGACTCCAGATGAAAAGGTTGTGTGTTTAAGTCCACGTCAGGGTCAAAATTTTTGGGCAAAGTGTGTCTATCACAAATTCTAACAAGCCTCTGTCGGCCTCTGATGCTCATATTGTAAGCAAGTGTGGAAGCACACAGACACACAGAGCCACCAAAAACAATACTTCACTCCCACTCTGTGGGGTGAAGTAAAGACAAGCTCATTCAAGCTGAGCAGTGCTAGAACTGTATAAAATGCCATTAGTCAACCGCTAAGTTTGAAGCCTGTCAAGCAACCTGTTTGACAGTCATGTGAACAGACAGACAGAGGCTCCTTGCATTTATAGATAGATATTTGTACGCTTATAAAAATAAAACACACTGTGGTACAGTCTAAGAAGGTTCTCAGTCATCCAGGTCATAGTTACTGTTTCTTTAGCACTTAGTTCAAGGAAACTGGACTTGCTTGAGTTAAGTTGAACTCCTGAAGATGACAGTCTTGTGCATGAACACAGGCCTGGTATAAGTGCAACATCTCATTTCACATTCATGCAATGATTTCACTTGGGATTGCAATACCCTTTTTTTTAACACTAATGGTTGCATATTTCACATACATCACCTCAAACATTCTTTAGAAGTGACTGTACTTGCTGGCAGGATCCATTGAAGTTTCACATAAACATTCACAGCGACACACACACACACACACAAACTTGTCATCACTGTATCTTTTCTGGCGGCTCTAGTCTCTTTTTTTCCGCTGTACCCCCAGCACACTGTCCATCACTCTTTGTTTTCTTTTCAAACTCCCTCTGCCCAAATTCCTTGTATCTGCCACCTTCTCTCACTTCTCACAGGTGTGAGGCGAGATCTAACATTCTTTTATTGCATTGTTTATTGACACCGCTACATCCTGTGTAAAGCTGTGTAAATGTCACGCCCACACACATCCATCAACGTGATCGTCCCTGTCGTCAGCTAAAGAAAAAAAAGGGCTTCTTCATGATGATTTTCAGCTGCCATGGCAACATCCAAAGATTTGTGTGGATGATATGAACATGGAATTATCACAGTTTTACACAGTAGGAAAATGTCTAAAAAGAGCTGTCCTATTATTCTGCCGGCCGATTGGTCAGAGAGTGTCGTCACTGGATTAGACATGATGGATTAGACGGAGTCTGTGCTCCGGTCATGCAGGAACTACTGAACGATTCTGTGAACCTTTCAGTTAACTGATTGTAATGATTCAGTGCACCCAAAATAACTATTTTACAAGTCACTAGTCACTAGTTTGTGTGTGTCACGTACAAAACAAAGACACAGCAGTTGTAACTCCGTCCACATTGAGGAGGTACTATAGTAATGGAAAACCATACCAAACCGCATAGAGTCGAGGCGAGACGTGCTGGAACCGGGTAGTGGAAAAGCGCCATAAGTGTAATTCTAATTTAAAACATGAAGACCCCTCAGCATATACAAGGACGAGACAGAAAGTGACCATTTGTGAGACTCCCGTGGCACAACAAAGCAGAACAGTAAGTCCTTTCTCCTGTTAAACAGATAAAATTCACCCTTATTTTTCATAAAGCACAGAGTGTGGACAAGCAGATAGCATATCATCCATACCATCCATTGCTTCGCTGCACAAAAGCAATGAGGTGTGATAGCTTATTTTGCTTCTTTTTTTTTTCTTCACCTCAAGAGTTGGATCCAATGAACGTCTTAATTAACTGAGCTAGAGGCATCAGTTTGTGGACTGCAGGCGGGAAAAAAAAGTTTACTGCTCAATAGATATAAAAACAGAATTGATGATCCCTGAACTGAAATCTCAGTTAGAAATCACAAGGCCCATTGTCCATAATGTTTAACGATGAGGTGAAAGAAGTGTAAGGTCATCCCAAACCTCAGCCACAATTCCATACTTCATGTTGACAGTGTCATCAGATTTGCTTTTTATCCCCTAAGTGTGTATTACTGGATGGTGGCGCTTATCTCTGAGGGGAAAGCAGAAACGTATGTGTGTGTGTTTCATTACTTCTTGAGAGCTGCAATGCTCACTTTGCTTCTTCTGTTACATATATTCCTCTTTTGTAACTGATCCAACTGTCCACATTTTTGCACGGTCCTTTTTTCAACAAGGTTGAGGAAAAGAGTTGATATTACGCCAAATTTTCAACAGTGCACTGTCTCTCAACAAGCTCTAACGTGAGTTGAATACGGATGTGTACTTTATTCAAATGTTACACATGACTCTATCAACATTCCCAGTATTTTTCACCTGCTCTGCAGTAGAAAAAAATCTCCACAAAGCAAAAGGCTTGCAGACAATTATAAGACTTTATCTTTTCAATAAAATGTGTGCAGCGTTGTTCTGGTAATGACGACTACTACGACTTATTTCCTCAAACTACACTCACCGGCCACTTTATTAAGTACACCTGTTCAAATGCTTGTTAATCTGCCAATCACAAGCCAGCAACTGAATGCATCGAAGCATGTGAACATGGTCAAGACAACCTCCTGAAGATCAAACCGAGCATCAGAATGGAGAAGAAAGTGACCTTGAAAGTGACATGATTGTTGCTGTCAGACAGTATTTCAGTATCTTACTTGGATTATTTCCAATGAGGAAAATGAGGAGCTCATAGAGGCCCTGCCTTTATTGTGTCTCTGTTTCTCTCTCACATACAGACTGGCTAAAAAGCATCATTTGCTCTTTGCAAACAGAAACAATTTACACGTCTATTTGCATATTAAGCAGGGAGGAGAGATTTGATCTAAAGTGGTCACTTGAGACGTTTGTGGAGACGCATTCTAATGCCAGGTGTAAACTGACATAATTTGCATAGTCTCTGGCAATATTCGACAGGAATGGTGTTGCATTCATTGCGTGGCATTTCACATTTGAAGAAGGAAAGGAGTGCAGTAGCCATGTGGCAAATATCATTTAAGAGCTTTGGTGTTTTTGCCGGATCTGGCATTTACAATTCTTTCTAATCTCAGAAATATTCAGGTACTGGTTTAAAAAAAAAAAAACAACCCACAGAATCCTACAAATTCCATTTTTGGAAATATTATGTGGACAAATCCAACAGATTTCAACCTGAGAGGGGAGGGAAAGACTGGTTTTCAGGCAAGCATAAAGAGAGAACCATTGAAGCATAACTGGAGCTTTCCTACTCTTATGCAGGTTTCTTCAGGGCCCCAAAAAAGATGCAATTTGCATTAAGTGGACTGTTGAGTCTATTAGTGTGCTAATGCTTTTGGGTTAGAACATTTCCAACACACGTGTACATAATAATTGCTCTAAATTTAAGCCTGTTTGTGATTCCTGAGCAGGATGGTATGAAGAATTCTAACCATACACTGATGAAATTTTCAAGTTGGAGTGTTTAAATATTTATACTTTCTAAGCTGTCACGCTGTGATAGGCCTCTGCCCTGTCCACGTCACAACCCTGAAAAGGTTATGTGTTGTATACTAGCTGGATAGATGGGTGAAGGCCATTTTATTTCACTGACGATATTTACTCTTTTTAAAACTGAGACTTGATTTGCTGATGCAAAGAACACATTATTGTATTCAGTAGTGCACAGTACGACTACACTCTCCAAAATTCCCTAGCGTGATGCACTTCTCTCAGTCAGTTTCCTGTGTCAATCACATGCTAACCCAAACCTGATTCATTTTTAGACCATTTGTGCACGCGACGGTATGTCAGCGATTCAGCCTCCAACTCGCCTCTTCCTCGCTCTCTCCATGCTCCCTCTCTTAGCAACTCACTTACTTTTCGTGATTCTCTTTCTCTGGAGCTCAGTGAAAACAAACCACATTGTTAAACAGCAGCCTGAACGCCGCTGGGGTTATGCTGCACCATGAGGAAATGGACAAGAAGACAAGCAGAGCAGTGCAGCAGAACAATGGAGGGTGGTGGTAATAAACCTGCCTGGTGAATAAGTACACACACTTAGCTAGATGGATGCTCTAAAGGTGAAGTTGTGTGTACGTGTGCATATATTTCATGTTTAAGGCACTTTTTTGTTTTGGTTTTTTTGTGTGAAGAAAGTGTACTTGGGTATCTTAATTCAATATTAGGTGTGCATGTTCATGCACTGTGACAGTGCATTAGTGGGAGGTTTTAGACATGAATGTTAATTTAGGTCAGAACCCTGCTAGGCAATTAAGGGTTGTGTACACAGGAGGGAAGTGCAGATGGAATGGCACAGCTAACACACACACACACACACACACACACACATACATACATATACACATACCAACACGCCCTGAGGTGAACACCAGGGATGCGAAACCTTTCACATCTCAGCATGAGTGTCTCTGTTTATGTACCGATGAACACACAGCGCCACACACACAACATGCCGCTTGTCTTACTCCCAACATAGAAACACACGCGCTCACACACACACACACACGCTCATGTACTCACAAAACCATGACTGTAACCACACACTATAACTGCAGGAAATAGGTGCCTGTTTGTGCTTGTGTGTCACTGGTTCTTAGATGAAGTAAATGTCTGCCAGTGGCCAGGAATTAACTGTTAGCATTAGCTTACCCCCCATTAGTTCCGGTTGCTATGCTTGCCAAGCTTGTTGCGTGGTTTAAAATACCAGTGCTGTGGCTTGTGTTTGTGGCTATTTCATGTTTAGACAGCTTGACATAGGTAATGTTTAGGGTTGCCAACTGTTCCGGAAAATCAGGAATGGTTCCATATTTGAAAGATAAAAGATGGGTTCCGTATTGAACAGATACGGAACACACTTTGTTCCTCATTTTTGATAATGAAGTCAGTGCAGAACCATGACAGAAAAAAAATACAAATTTATCCATTATTGAGGATTGTGTGAGTTGTATTAAGGAAAATAAAATCATTCTCCTGCTATCAGACAGTGGCGGTTGCTGTTCTTTGAAACAGGGAATCTCATTTCAGGCCCAGTTATTTATACATACATTCTTACAAAAATTCAAAACACAAACAACTAGAACAAGGAAACACGTTAATGATGTATAACTGAAATGCTATAATATTGTTTTTATTTACAGTGAATAGGTACAAACAAAAATGATTTGCTGATGCAAAGAACACATTATTGTATTCCGTAGTATAATTACAATAAATTAAATAATAATAATAATAATAATTAGAGTCACCTTATCTCTCGCTACATTTAAATCTAATTTCACTATACCAGTGTCTGAAGTATATGTGAGCAAGTGGAGGATGATGAGAGAGCAAATTATTTTATTGGGAATAAATCTGCCCCCTGTGAAAACTCTGTAGCTGACTTTGCTCAGCCTATTTACACCACTATATTTTAATGTTGGCGATAATCGTGCTAATTTGAGAGCTCAATATTTTCTCAGGTGGTATAAAAAGTTTGGGAATGACTGTAGTAGGTGATGTTAGTGATCTGTAGCATGGCCAGCTGCAGATACTGTATATTGCTTAGCAGCAGCTTTAAGAGTGAAACAATCAGGTAACATGATAAGGAAATCCTCCATGAATCAGACAGTGTCACTTCAGTTAGGGCCACATGGTCTATATGGTGGATCTTCTGCAGGATGTGGCCCCTGAATTGGGACACTGTCAGTGACACATGCTTCTCTGAGATAACTCTAGTTGTTTACTCTAGATAGAAATGTTTCCTAATTAACATTACAGCAAAACACATCCATTTAATTCATTCTTTCCTAAAACATCTGCTCTTATATTTCTGGTGTTACATACCTATGTAAACAAAACAGTCATGCTTAGGTACAGTTGCTCATCAACAACTAAACAATCCTTGTTCAAGGGATAGCTTTAGCTGGCAATCAACTATATGCCCAATGCAAACAAAGTAAATACACAGTGAGTGAGTGAGAGGGTGAATGAGCCATTTAATCAATGAGTCATTCTCAGAGGATAAACTGCCAATCTCAATGACTGAGTGAGTCTGACTGACTGAGTCACCAAGCACTTTAGCCTAAGAAGCTTTTCAGATATTTAATATGTTAACGGGCAGGTGGAAGAGGAAAGTTAGCAAAGACTGTGGTGAGAAAAGAAATGAAAGGGCAAGCAATGGTGACAAAGGGTGAATGCATAGTTGGAGGATGGTGGTGTAAGTGGGTGATTGGATGAATGTGGTGGAGCAGGGAGGCTCACTGGAGTGAGAGACGGAGTGAGGGCGGCCGTGGAAGTTGGTGGTAATCAGAAGGCAGTGATGGGTGGTCAGACTGTGCACTTCTAAGAGCATATGTGTGTGTGTGTGTGTGTGACCAGCCATGTTCAGCACTCTGTGACAGACCAACACCGAGTCTCTCTGCCCTCAGAATGTGTCTCACTGTGCACAGCTGTGTGTTTACGTTGTATTTTAAGGGGGCTGAATGGCTCTTTAGAGCCTTTTTTCTTCTCTTCTACGGATTTGCTTGCTGCCTGCACCAATTGACTTCTGTACCTGCCAGTGAGGAAAGGGCCAAAAAGTTTGAATCCAACCTAAAGCTAGCCTCACACTTTTAAAAGGATGCATTACTGCTTTTCCAACAACACCTTAACACACACACACAAATCCAGAGCGCAACCCCTCCCCACTGCCTGCTGCCTCTTTAAACTACTCACCACTCACTCAACCGTGACCCAGTGAGTTACGAATTTGATTGAGACTTCCAAATCTGTGATTGGATAATCAACTCATTACGCATTATTTGCATATTTAATTTTTATAAATAATTATTTTTAAGGGAATGAATTAAATGAAACTGCTGTGATTTCTTGTCATAATTAAATCATATTTGGTAGATAATGTGGAAATACTTCCACAATAGCATTTCTCAAGGTAAATCAAATCCCCTCTTTTGACTTTGGTACAGCTACGAGCACAGCCCTGCTATCTGTCCTGTTCTCTAAATGGCATACTGAGTGATTAAACGAGAGGGTCCCTAGAATTTTAATGAGCTTAATTTTGTGTGTTATAACGTGGAGGAAGTTGTGCGCTTTTACCTTTAACTGCTCTTAGTTAAGCATGTGCTCAAATCCCCCGGTGACGGCTTTGCAGTGATCAGACACACGTGCACTAAATCAGACCAAGCTTACTGTTTAAGGCCACTTTGTAATGCATATAGATATATTCATATTTCCTGCCAATTCCCAGAATGTAAGTTCAGTAAGAAATACTACTCCGATGCATGCTTCATTCACAATCTCCTTCTCGTACTTCCTGGTTTTATCTCTTCTCAGACATATGCTCACTGTGATCAGCTGGATCATCTCATCTGCCCCAGCAAAGCTGAAACCACTGTATTTTTAAATGTGTTGTCTTGTTCTTTCATACACGCACTCTGCCTCCCCATCGCCAGCAAGTCTTCGGAAGTCTCTTCTGATCCGTCATTCTTCATACTCCATCAATCTCATCAGGTCACCAACCACCATTGCAACCAGTGTCTGGACTTTGAGGGATTTTCCTTGTCGCCGCTCAGAAGCAAATGCCCTCGGCTCGGATATCTCCCCCTTTGTGTTCAAGCACCCATGACTCTTTTCAGACCATCACTGCATTACTTCGTTCAATCAGTGCATTATTTTGGTCAATTTGTAATTGATTGTTTTTCATTCACCTGTCTCTCCTGATTGAAATGTGCCTATGATGACTACTTGCATTTTCTTTGGCAAAGTTACTGAATCAATTGTAGTGAAAGAAAACGGTTAAAAGCCTCGACTGATTTGAATTTTCTCTTGGAGTGCGGGAAACATAGATGCCTTAAAAATGAAAGTAAGCTTCTGCAATCAATGACAGACACATAATTGCCCAGAGGGATGCATTCAAAGGTATGGAAGAAAAAGAAAATGGTTAGTAAGTGCTGTAAATGATGTGACATTTTACAAGCCCCTTTTTGTCTCAAGTTTCTGAATTCATTTCCATGCTCTCATTAGAACAGTTAATTTAAACAAACAAAACTGGAGACCAGCTATCCAAAGCATTTACTATCTGTGAGTTTCTTGTGATTCTGTCAGCTCTCTGTCTTTTGACTGGCTCAGCTTTGAGATCACCTTTCTGTGATCACTGCGCTGACTGCTCTGTGTAGGCGAGTGAGGGTGGGATGGAGACAAGATGAGAGATTGCACATTTTAATGTCTGTGTTCTTTTTTTCATTTTTTTGCCACCGCTCTGCTTTGATTTCTCTCCCTCCTTCTTTTTTTGTCTTCTCAAGCCCTCGACAGCAACAGAAATACACAAACAACTTCACAGCAATACATGCTGGGTTTGTTCACATGCACAGAGCAGCACACGACCATTACAGCCCAGTTTGACTTCAATCATGGACCACTGGTTGTTTCTATAGAGGACCAGTGTTCCTCCCTGGGAGTGTATGTTACAGACACACACACAGGTTTGTGTCATTTTTCTTCTTAAGAAACTGCATTGACTTCCACACATTAGATGAGCATAACCATAATCAGGTAATGCCTAACCCTAACCTAACAACAATTCAAACCTTAGACATAAAGTTAACATTTCCACAGAACTGAGATTCCGCCTCATTAAGACCAGGTTTTGGTCTTTTTGGTTTATGAGAGAAAAGGTCCTAAAGAGTTTATAAATACACAAAGTGTTTGACCAGCATGCACATATTGCATTCCCTAGCCCCTTACCCTAACCTTAACCATCACAACTACATGCCTAACCCTAACCCTAAAACCAGGTCTTAACCCTGAAAGAACTCTTTAAAGATGTGAGGACCAGCCAAACTGTCCTCACTCTGTGTGGTTTATAGCAGGCAACAAATACGAACACACACACACACACACACACACACCTCCACTTCTCCCACAACAAGTACAAGTACCATTCATCTCCCTGGTTGACGTTCACTATTAGTTTAAATGCCAACATAAACATCTCTATTCCTTTTTATGGACACATTCTCACACACAAAACACACACAACGTGTACACACACAAACAGGAACCATTACTCTGCTACTTTACATTCAAATCTTACCTTGGCTGTGCTGGTGATTAAATTCATCGTCTCAGAGGAGAGCAGATGCTATTGTTTCCTCCCTTTGGGTGCCATGAACAGAATGAGACTTGAGATCCCCATTCTGGTTCAACCGTCTAGCAGTTGCACTGCATCTATGAACATAGACATGTACTGGGATGAAACTAGAGGGTAATATATGGTTGCCATTACCCCAAGGCCCGCCAGCTTAACCTGTCTCATAGATCTCCCAGCAGAATCTCCTCCATGTAATGTTCACACTTAAAGCTTGTTCTCACTAAGTTGACTTTTGTGCGCACAGCCGTATGTTCGTCTCACTGCTCTTATTTTCTAGCCTTATTTATATATGTATGAGCATGTGGAATTTATCTGTCCTCTGTTATGATCCCCCCACCACCACACACACACACACACACAATTGTGTATTTGTTGCAGTGACCGTGCCGGCCAATGGGTGGCACTGCAACTCTTTGTTTTGTCCATGTAAGGAGCTGTCTGTGGTGCTGAATGCAAAATCTCCCTGATCCTGTTGCAAAGGGACATCGAAGGAGAGCGAATGAGGGGATTGTAAACAAGAATAAAAATAATGACAGGAAAAGAAGACAAGGAGGGTAGGATTTAAAGGCAGGGTAAGGGGGAGGAAGATGACCAAAGAGGTGTGGGCAAATTGATGGCAAAAGATAATAAATAAAGAAATAAAGATAGGATTGGAGTGAGGGCAAAGAGAGAGAGAGAAAGAGAAAGAGAGAGGAAAGGATTAAAAAAGGAACGGGAGCATAATACAAAAGAAAGTGAAGGAAAATGCATAAATGATGGCAGGTATATAAAGAAAAAAGCAGAGGTTAAAACATGATCTGAATGGAAAAGAGCAATGAATTACACAGAACACAAAGGAGAGAAGAAAATAGGAGGGAGCGAGGTAACGTGAAAGGAAGGGATTATGCCATGCCTGCCATTTCAATACAACAGAAGGTGGGTTAAACAGAAAACAGATTCACCCTGTGGGCATTTCGGCGAAGGCTTGTAATAGTTGAATGAGACGAGTGGTGGACACAGAGGGAGGGTGACCAAATGGAACGATATGGGCAGGAAGGCAGGAGAGAAAAGAAAAGTGTGAAAGAGACTTAAAACATTGTGACGTTGATGACAAAGTGAATGAAAGGGGGAAAAAAGACAGGCAGGTGGAAAACGGAAAACAAAAGAAGAGAGTAGAGGAAAGTACGAGCGTGTGTGTTGGTGAGTGTTCAGATGCTGGTGTGTAGTTCCATGTTTGTTTGTGTCTGTTACAGCAACAACAGTGTTTACGTGCGCATGAGAGGAAAGAGCAGGGGAACAGACGCCGGCAGATTGAGCTACGAGGGGTGAAAGACATTAAGTGTGTCGTGTCCGTCTGTGCATGCAAGTGTGTGTGTGTGTGTGTTGATGATCTCAGATGCAGTGGCAGCAGCAGTACAGTATGCATGACACAGATAGGAGGATTTATGCTCTCCACAAGACAGATGGTGACAGGGGAAGCCTCTGCCTTCCCTCTGTTTCCCCCTGTGCAGCTCTCGTTCTCTGTCTGCTTCCGCCCATTCTCCCGCTCAGCAACCCTCTCCTCCTGCCCTTCTGTGTATGTTTGCTTTGCTTCATTCTGACAATGATCCAGTAATGGGATTGTCAGAGTCAAAACTCCCAATCATCCATGGCCTCTCTGTCTCTTGTCAGGGGTAAAAAAGGGTTTACTCACTTTAGCTGAGCCTTTGCAGGGCAGTGATGGTCCTCAGCATGTCTCCAGTTCATGAGGTGACCAAGAAGGATCTGTGGGTTAAGAGAAACAGTGCATTTTAATATATTCACGTTCTGGAAAGGTTACATTTAAAGCTGCAGTGCCTAACCTTTGGTGATTTTTGTTGTTGATTATTATAATTCTGCCTCTGTTTAGTGTATTTTTCTGCCCTGTCAGAGGGAGCGTTTGTGTATAGGCACCAGAAGCACAGACTGAGTCATGTGGATCTGAACGGTCTGAATCTAATGAACATTTTATATTGAAAAGTTCGGCACTAAAGTTTTTGAAAAGGCACATGGCCCATTTAATTTTTAGGAAAAGGACAAATAGACTCTGTGGCAGGTATTTATTAACAAACCAGCACCAGTTCCCAAACCTGTCAACACTGATAAATAAGTGACCACATCGTTACCACTTATACTTTCTGAGTTCAGGGTGATGCATCCACACTGGTATAAACCTGCTCCTAGAAAATTGCCCAAATCAATAACTCTGACTCTGCCAGAGGTAAAAGGTCTGACCTACTCCTGCACTGCATGGCTTTTACGAAATTACCTGCGAGTAAAACAGCAGCTGGACTGTATGCCTGCATGCAGGGAAGCTGCCAGGGATTTAGGGCCTCACCACAGACTAAGCCAAGCCATCTTTTACAATATAGATAAAGTATCAATCAATCCATTATCCATTAGAGGTGTGCGGAAATAACAACACACTGAAATATCACAATATTTCATAGTGTGATACTGTATTGATTCTTCTAAGCCCTGTATCAATGTGGAAATATCATTGACAGAGATTTGATGTTGCATTTAAGCCTCCAACCACAGGTTTGCTGCAGACTTTCAGTCATTTAATTCTCTTTTCGCACTTCTCACTGGACAAAAATAAACTCTACATTGTGCATGTATATAATATTGTTATTTTCATTACGAGCCCGAGATTTTTTCTCGAACCAATTTGAACTATGCATTGTGATATAATGTGTTGTCGCCCATGTATTAGGATATATAGTGTATGCCCAGATGCTTGCCATAGCCCTATTATGTATATGATATGATAAATCATGATGGTTTTGTAATGTTGTTAAGGTGAATGGTTAAACATCATCTGATACCATTAATGAACCTGATCAGTCCCACCTCAAACGAAATAATAAAATCACCTTAGATTTATTATATTGGTCAGTGCTTCAAATTGTCCAACCTCCAATACATTACTATCACCAATGATAAGATTAGATTTTGTTTCCCTTTGTATAAAGAAAAAGTCATGTCATTGAACACAATGCTACTTAACTATATACTGCAGCTTTAATTAAATAAGCTGCTCCCTTTTGCACATTGATTAAACGTTGGTTAATAAGACAGATGTAAACAGTTAGACATTCCTGTTAAAATGTTAATGAATGTATGTTGGTAGCACATTTTGGTATTGACTAAAACAGGTTAATTTCCACCTCACCTAATTTTTCTTTTCCTTTTTTTTTTTTAGCATTGGCTGAAGAACTGTTACTCTTTCGCTCCTGTCTACCTTTTCTATCCTTTCATGTTTGGAAGCCAGATTTTTTTTAGGCTGCTGAGACATTATGTTTTACCGCCACTCCTCACCAGCAGTCGTGACAAAGTCTTCATTATCTTGAATGGAATTCTGAGTGTCTAAAGGCATCATGGTAAGAAGAGCCTCTATGCATGAATGCCTCTCTTTTTGCTTTCATACCAGATTTCTATGAGGAAGAAAACCCCTGCTTAGTACCGAGGGCATGCCCCCACTTCATACACTGCCTGCCTGCCTGCTCTGCACTGGGTTCTGTTAACTTGAATATAAGTGAACTGAAATATTATGCAGCAGACCAAGGACATGAGGACAGGGAGAAGGTGATTTGTTTGGGACAAAATGGATCTTCTCTCCCATGGCATACAGTATGTATGTCCAACCACACAAGCTCCCTGTTTTGTTTTTAAATGAATTACTATGCACCATTGCCACATCTGTAGCAATCAAAGTAAAATAATTGGCAGCAAAGTGTTAATTGTCAACACAGGGCACAGTGAGACCTACTCTTTTATAGGGAAGCACCCTTGAAGATGCACGTGCCTGTTAGAGACTTTGCATGAGTCATATGTATGTATTAAGCATTTCTGGTTGGTTTGTATCAGAAACTGCTGCATATTTAAATGGGTGCATGACTTCAAATAAACATGTTCTCTCATGGATCTGCACTAAAACGATGCATTCATTCTATATAACAACTGTTGTTTTTAAGTTTTTAAGTTCTTAGGTGTGTTTTCTATCCCTTCTTCCTATATCAGGTTCATCCATCTTCTGTTGAGTTGTGTCTTTCTGATATTCTGTTCCTTTTCTGTTGCTACAAGGAGGGAAATTACCTTTGTTCCTCAACTCTTTCAGTCAGTTTTCACCCTATGAGATAGAGAGATAGAGGTAGATAGATAGAGAAAGAGATAGAGATACACAGCATGTTCAAAGTGGTGATGTTGTGGCTTTTTTTCTTCTCTTCCGTGCAGGAAAAAAAGGTACAAAGGGTTGCTGATCCACTTTCATGCTGGGAGCAGAGGACAGGGCTGATGCTCTTGTCTTACATGACTCTGAAACGCTATGTAAAATCACACATGTGGGTGGAGATATGTCAGCTTTGTTTGGTTCAGTGCAAACAAGCAAAGTCTGCATAAAAAAGGGCTTTCTGAGCAGCAGTGTATAGAGGGATCTGTGCACAAGGATCATCAGTCTCAGCCAACCTGAGGGGAGCAACTGACTTAGGAAAGGAGTTCAAAGGAAGACCAGTGGCAAATTGAGTCAAATTTTATGTGCATCTCAATGGTCCTCACATGTTTTCAGCATTTGAATAAATGGGAGATGTGAGGGGGGGATTCAGTGCTGCGCTTTGGAAGTAAAAATAGCACAAAGAGGGGTGAAGGTGAAAATGATCACTTTGGAGGTACCCAGTGTAAAACTATTCTAACTTCTGCTAATCTTCTTACGTTGAATAAATAATTCATACCAGAGAGCTTTCATACCAGAAAGCTTTAACATGTTGACAATTACTCAACAGGTTGACTGTTATCACTATGACTTATTTCACTTTGCAGTGAAAAACTAGGGAAAGCTGGAGTACTATTAGAATGGTTGAAAGGTTGGTAAATGATTGGTGATTGGTATTTAGCAAGGCATGAGAAAAACAGAAAAACTCCTGATCCACAAGTACAGATTTCCTGAAGTCTCTGTCATTATGGCAAAAAGATCACTACATCAACTTCACAAGACTGAACCGACAGCTATGATTACTGTATTAATGCATATTATCATATTAAAAAAACTGCTAAACAATACATAAATGCAAAAATATAGCAAGTTTCCTTGCAATGTCAAAGCAGCCCAATACTCATCACTATTATTATTTTTAGAAAAAGCAAAACAACCTTGGGTTTCTTTAATTTATTTGATAATGTAGTCTTAAGGGGGGAAAAAAGCAAAATTTATTAGCTGGCACCAATTTATCTTTAAACAAAGGGAAAGAGCGTGTCTCCATCTCAACTCTGTTGCTTGAGCTGTTTTAATTTTTTAGTTAGCTCTTCTTTACTTCGTACAATCAATTGGGCTTTATTCACCGACTCCACGTCCTTAAACTCCAGTCCATGCTCCACAAGGGTCTGTGCTTTGACTTTAGAAAATATTATTAGGAAACATTTTTGTAAACTCCACTTGCAATGCAGATGACACCACGTTACTTGTATGACTCAAAGCTTTGAGGTCATTAAGACGAGTGAATCTCAATCTTTAATCAGGGCATGTCCTTCAACTCTCCTTCAACCAATAACTGGTGACAATAGCGTTTTGTTTTTTTTTTTTTTTTCTTACTAACAAACGCAACATTGTGAAAATCAGCCTCATCTTTTTCAACACTGCTCACTGCTTGGACTCACTGTAAATTCCAGAAATATTTTTTCAATCCTTTCCCTTTTGTTCAAAAGTACTGCGCACAGAGATCACAGTATCATATGATCTAGAACACTGTGTTCCCGCAAGGCAGGCGTACTTGTGGTTCATAGAGTAGGTGGCAGAGCCCTAATTTACCAGGCTCCTCTTCTGTGGAACGAGTTCCCAGTTTGGATATAGGAGGCAGACACCTCATTCACCATAAAGAGTAGACTTAAAACTTTCCCGTTGGATGAAGCTCGTAGTTAGGGCTGGTGTTGTCGTGGCTTGAACTGTCTTCTAGTAATATTGCTATATAAGCTATACTGATGGGGGACTTGCCATGACACATTAAGCTCCTCTCTCCTCTTCCATCTGTATCCATTTATAATATTAATGCAAGGTACTTGCTCAGCATCTTTTCTCTATCCCGTCCTGTCACTTTCTGCAGGTATGGCTACTGTCAGGTATTTCTGTGAGCGCTAACAACCTACAGGCCCCATCATCATGCTCAACACCCACTGCTACAGCTATTACCGTTGTCATAATACTAACGTTTGCATCAAAGTTAGCTACAGAGCGAGAAAAGCCAACCAAAAAAAGATTAGTCAAAGATAGGGATTCGCTGTGCTGCCATCTAACATTTAAAGGTTACACCAAAGTCAACAGTAACCCTTGTAACTCCTCAAAAGGTTTGTCACCTTACATCGCACAGACACACATAGGTTTGTGAAGCTGTTCTTCTAAGGACACTACTGGTCCTGACAAGGTAACAAATACAAGTATACACACACACACGCTGCTGTATTATCGCACTGTTTTCTTAGTAGAGCACGAAGCATTTATCAGTCTCAGTTTCATTTCACACCCACACACTCGTGCTGTCTCCACTGTCTTTAACTCTGTTAATGCAGTGTCTAGATGTGTGTGCATTTGTGTGCGTTCATACCTACGTAGTCACAATACTGTTTCATCACTGGGAGCGCGAGGCTCCTAAAAACAGGAAACAAAGGGCATGCTCGGCAGGATGAGGCACGGCTTTCAAATCACCGATGTCATGCCTTCTAAGTAGAGCCTGTCCCCTTTCTCTCTATAGCACTCGTGTGTACACATGCGTGAATGCATAATGCATGCAAAGTCAAGATCTCACTCACAGACATGCTGTTCTGCCTTGCTGTGACAGATAAGTCTGAGTAGTGGTTTTGGGTGCCTGTGTGTGTGTGTGCAGAGCCCACGGCACCCGTCAATCATCACTGTTGTTTTTGAATGTGCTTCACTGGGAGATGAGGGCCTATTTGATTTGATCGCTGAGGGGAGGCATATGGCCTGTATCACTGTATCACACACACAGAGTTGCGATTCATACAACACGCCAGAACCCCTTGAATGCATGTGCGTGCACACACACACACACATGCTGGCAGGGTGCATGAAGACCATCGAAGACACAGGCAGACGTACTGTCTGCGCACATGTGCAGGAACTCTGCACACTTCTATCACAGCAATGCTTCAGTGGAGATAAATGAACACCCTCACATCCTCATCAATTCAGCAAAAAGAAAGAGAGGGGGAAAGATAAATGTGAGGGGGAGAAGGATATAATAGCGAACCGCTGAAAGAATGAGGAAAAGTTGAGTATTTGAGCAGGGTGGGCAGAGAAAAGAGGGTAAGGATTGGAGAACGGAAGGAAAGAGTGACAGACGGAGGGAGTGTGTCTGTTCAGGGGGCTGGAGGCTTGTCTCCTGCTGTAGAGAAAGTGCAGACAGCGTGTGGGCTAGCTTGGCCTGCTAACCTTGGAGTGGTAGTAATTGGCACTTAGCATTAAATAGCCCCTCTCCCTCTGGGATAATAAGACTGAGAGAGAAAAGAAAAGAGCTGTGAGCCTCAAGATGCAAATATGAGCCCCAGAGAAATGTTTCTTAAAATAATACAGTCAGTGACTGTAATTTTAAAAGTGATATAATGCAATCAGATTTCTGAGAAACATGTATGACAAGACGACCCAGAGAGAGTCTACAACTAATGTGAACATTTTACTTTTGTACCATGTTATTATCACCGTGTAAAGATGTTAGCAAAGAGTTGTGTATGACCACATGATGAATGCAGTTCCCTTCATTTCTCGACACGAAGCTCTGTCCTCTTCTCCTACTTTGTCATTCAATATAGAACTACAGAGGCGAGTTCACAAGCCAAGTTAAAAACAATTCCCTGCTGCTATAAACTATGTTGATGATAATGTACAGTTGGCATGTTACTAACACTGGCATCAATGAGTGCACCCTATCTCAGTGGACTCACATGGAAGCTGAGTATTCACACTCACTCACTTCACAGGTCAATAATTCAGTTTTCTTAATGTCATGTAAACACACGAGGCAGACTAAAATTGAGCTAGTCTTAGTTGGACTAACATACCTGGATAATGCGATTCATAGTCCGATTACTCCTGAATGTACATGCTTAGTCGGACTACAGTCAGACTTGGTGTACTGCACATGCACAACAATTTCCTCCCAGGTCTCTGACTCAGAAGTAAAAGGAGACGGCCTATAAACTGCAGTACTGTTGCTGAAAATCATAAGGTGGCATCTAACCTAATCATCTAATTTGTGTCATGATTAAAATGTACAGCAGAACATAAAGAAACACCAGCCATCTCACCCTCCATCTCAGTGTTCACTGTCTGTTTTTCTGTGACGTAAAGGTCTGATAAATTTTGTTTGCAAATGGTTGCAAAATACTTATGCTCCCACACCAAAGTCTGTGGATGTACATCTTTGGAATTATTACTTGAAAAGGGGCTGCAAGTGACTGGCACTGCTGTTTCCATAAGCAAAAGCAATGCTAACTGTAGTTTTTCTTCTATTTTTCTGCCATTGCTGCATCTGCTATTCAGTACCTTCAACAAGATATAAGAGAACACCCTGTGGGCAGTTCTACATCTTTATCCTCCTTTTAAGCCGCTTACTGCAACAGTGACTCGCTACTGTGGCTAGAGGCTAGCTGGCTAGCATGCTAACGTCAGTAATAAGCCTCTGTTGTCTTTGCAAACATGTAATGACTGCTGGTGTTTGTTTGTTTTTTTTTAAACGTATTGGAGCAAAATACATTAGCACCTTTACTGCCTTCCTATTAAATGTTGATGGTACTTTTATATACACAGTATATCCGTCTGTTATTACAGTTAATGTTGTTTGAAATTCAAGCACTCTAGTGGGAAGAGTACATAATAGAAGTATTTATCACATTTTTTGTCAAAGTCAGTTTGGCCAAATTCACAGGCTTTCACAAAGGCACACCATCAAATCCTTTTTTCCCTCTGTGAGCAGACCTGGTCTGCATAATCAAGCCCACAAATCATTACCATGTGTCTCATATTAAATTCCTGCCAATTCCCCCCAAGTAAGGTAGGATTACCTATGCATGGCCAGTTTTATTCTCAATTTGGAAGTGTGGTGCATATCATATCAGAAGCCCATAGTTAATTTGGCCTTGAATCTAATGTGCACCCGCATTTGCCTTTGCCAGTGGAGGTGGCATTGCTAATGTAGCCTGCATATTTACAATGAAAAAAAAAAATGCTCCATTCATGACGAGTGGACACTTTCTGCTCCAGATACAGCAATTAACTTAAAGCTTCTCTGCCATTGCAGTCTCAGTATGGGTACACAATTGACTTCAATTAATTACAGGTGCTACTGCAACTGAGTTGTTTATAAAATTAGTACAGTATACCCACACACACACATGTTTGCACAGCTATTCTTAATGGTACACTGCATCGACCACCATTCATTTGCCACATTGCCCTAACTTTAACTTGATCAATTTTTTTTAATTATTTTTGCCCTCAAACTAACCAGTAGAAATGATGTCTCCATGAAGACTAATGGTCCTGACAAGGTCAGTGTTTACACCAGAGAAGGTCCTCAAGAAGCAAAAAATATGAGCACACACGCACACACATATATGCAAGAACCCCTCCAGGGACTTAATTATTGCCACATATGAGCAGAAATAAGCTCTCTTATATTATTAACATAGTTTCATTTTCCTTTTAATATTCAAGTTATTCTTTTTAAAGGGAAAGTCCTTTGCTAAATACATAGAAGAGATCGTGATTAGATTCAAAAATAACTTTGTTCTTTTCCTGTCAGAGTGAAAGAGTGATGGTAATGTTGTTGTAATGATGAGGCAGTAGGTTTAGCCTTTTGAAGAAAAGAGATGCATAAATATTAAGAATCCTCACCTTCATATCCACCCTGACGTTTTATTCTATCACAACACCTTTCACTCTTCTCATTCCTACTTGTCATCTATCTCCGATCAGACTTGATGCTTTAAATTACCCATTTAGTATCTGAGTCTCTCCTGCGCTGCAGTTTTTTTCAGGAACCTTGAAAGTAAATAATAATAATATTAAGTGTACAGCCTGATAAATCCACATTCACAGCCAAACGGTGCAGGAGTGAATGAGTGAATCCAGTATATAACTGGAATAGCTTTTATTGGTTTCCATTTTCACTTCCATGCAGCCTTACACTTCTACCACCCACACCATTACGTTGGGTGGTACTGCTGTGCCACTGGACATTGAGATAAAGTGTGGACTTTTACACTCTTGCAACAGATGCAGCCAGAGATCTGAAGAGATCCTTTAAACTTCCTCTGCCTTGTGACTGAACCTTGCTGACAGGCGTTGCAACAGGGAGACGCTCTGTCTTATGTGGCCTACAGAAGACAACTGAATATGTAATGACACCACACATTCTTGATACAGATCAAGATCTTGTGATTTCATATTCCCCATGTTGTTTCACTCCACATCTTACTTCAATGTCGCATGAAATGGCTACCCTGTCTCGTGCACAAAGCCTGCAGGAAACAGAATGTCATATATTATTTATATTGTGACATGCACATGGAATGACATCTCTTTTCAAGTGAGGTATGTTATTTGCATCATATAGCATGACAGTGGGCCTTTGAAGCCCTGCCACTAATTTGTACTGATATCTTTTCCAGTGTTGGTCTGTTGTACATGTATATGACCACTGTAGGTCATTTGATATAACATATTTAAAAAGAAATCCGTTTGCAGATTAAAATTTGACCACTTCATCTTTCTGGGGCAGATCAAACCAAAGCCACAGTTTTCTTGTTGAAACCTGCTCTGCAAGACATGCTAATGAGGAGAGGCTTCTGTGACCCAGACCTATTGAACAGTCTGGCAGCAGTGCAGAGCTATTCCCCACTAAATTTTTTGAGTGAGTCTTGTCCTTCCAACCAGCTGGAAAAGGTCAAAGTCTGGATAGGCAGCTCACAGTTATCGATCTGTATGTCAGTTTCGCTGTCTACTATTCCCCTCCCATCAAGACTTTAGGTAGTATTACCTGCTGGAAGAGGTCGCAATGGGTGACTCAGAGGCTAACATGATCTTGATAGCTACAGAGAACACACAGAGAGAATGCAGGTAAAGGGCTGGAGCAATTTTAACAGAGCAGATAAAGTAAGAGCTGGGAGGAACATGGTTGTGTACTGTCATGCTATTTTAGATGAATATCCCAAATATGTCCAGTATAACTACGGGCAACTCATTAAATAAGTTAAGCAAGATAACTCTTTCAATTGTTTGCTTGACAAGCTTCAAAAATGGTAGGGGACTTATTCAGGTCACCAGTGGACATTAGTTGGACAAGAAATGCAAGAGAACGGGCACAGGTACTGGTACAGGAACCTACCTTTCCACTAAATGGGAATCTAATCTACAAATTGACACCATGTACATTTGAAAAAGGCCAACAACTAGGGATTGACACATTTAGGAAAATGTTGATTGACATAAATGAAGTGAGAAATCGGCACATTTTCCCATAGACCACGTATTTGATTTTGCAGACATTTGTATACTACATGCTATACTACATTTTATACTACATACTACATACCCTCCCATTTACCCGGACTTGGGACAGGTACTGAACGTGGCCCCCCTGTGGCTGTGGTGGGGATGGAGTGGCTCCACCACGGAGTGGCTCAGTGGTTGATTCCAGTACCCTGTGTGCAAAAGACTTCATGGTCGCAAGTTCAACTCCGCCCCTGGCAGGTTGTACTTAATCCCCTTGTAAGTCGCTTTGCATAAAAGCGTCTGCTAAATGACATGTAATGTTAACGTAATGTAATGGTGAATTTAGAGCGATGACAAGCCCATGACCTGGTATGGACTTGAATCAGCAACCATTCGTTCACAAGCCAAGTTCACTTTCCGCTTGGCTATGAGCCCCCCCATGAAAACGTTTCAAGGGTGGCAGTGCCGCTTGTTTTTATACAAGTTTTATGTTCTATTATAAGTTATGGCAGTACAGCAACATGCTATATATTGCACTTAAGTTCATCCTGGGAGAGGGACCGCCAAGCTTTACACTGAGGTCTCTGCATTTGTTTCCCTGCTAAAAGGGTTTTATGGGTAGTTTTTTGTTGTTGCCCTATGAGGCAAATTGTGATTTCTGAAATAGGCTGTACAAATAATACTTGATTAATGGATGGCTACACATACACACACACATATACACAGTGTAGTTAAGTATTTGTGCCAGAGCAGCCAAAGGCTAAATATTTAGCACCAACTGAAGGTGACAGAATGAATGAAACTGCCGGGTTAAATTGTCACCCAAGCAAAATGTTTAGACAGCACACAACACTCAATTGTGATGTTGGTTATTGATGGCATGTCCTAGAGGTTTGTTGACTAGAGCTGTCAATGTTTGACCAAAGTTAAATTTAACTGGTACTCCTAAAAACTCCTCGGAGTCATCTGAGTTTAGAACCCCTCTGTGTAACCGGCAGCCTCTAAAAAAAAAATGATTTGCAGTGATCCAGCGGGGAGCTCAATATTGACGGATGTGTGGTGAGTTTCTTTCCTCCTCGAGGATCTGTCCACTTGAGTAAAGGGAATAGAGAGTAGGCTACAGGTGTAGTGGAGGTAAAAGCTGGGGAGTGATAGATATGACATAATCCAAACTGAGATTGGTTGCTGAGTGATATCTCGTTTCTTAGCTCCACAAACTTAATCAATAGCTTCCAGTGAGGGAGGGGAAAGCCTTCTCTTACACATACACACAAACAAGCCTCTGTTACTGAGGGGCAAATGTTGAAGCTAATGAGAAAAGCTTTAAGATGTCTTTCTAACTGCCCTCGCCTGGGACACGTGGACAACTACTTCTCTATTCTCTATGATACCACTTCTCTTCTAACCAGAACAAAGCAACATGACACTCAATATAGTGAACTGAACACTTGCTGCGTATTCACCTCTCATAACCAGGCTGTCGACTGCATAATTACACACACGTAAAGAACTGACATTGCAGTGTATAATGGAAGATGAACAATACTGCAGCCTGACTCCCTTTTGCAGAACAAAGATGTCAAAAAAGGAATAAAAGAGCTGTTTAGTCACTTACATTCACAAAAACACTTGAGATTAATGCTTGTTCTTGCAAAATGTCTCACAAGCACAATATGAAGGTTTCTATGGAATGGAAGTACTAACAATCCTTGCAACACAATTTGACAAATTTGATGAATCCTATGTCGATTTTTCAAATTTGAAATAGTATATTTCGGACACATCAGGTTTATTTCTTGAGCTGTCAGAAGCACATGTCTGAGATCTATCACAATAAGAGATCCCACAATGCAAAAATGTATTTTCACCACTCCACAAAGTGGAGTGCTATATTTCAGTCTGCTGTCTGAGTTTCAGTGTCATTGACAGCCAGTAATAAAACAGTGACAGTTTATACTTTGTCTTACTGTGTGGACCAAAAAAAAAAAATATATATATATTATATTGACTGCTGAAGGCACTGGCAGTGGACACTTTTGCAAAAACAAAACAAAAAGAAGAAAAGGCAAGTTAAGCCATTTATCCAGCAGATCTGTACGCTACAAACGGGAAAAAAATGCAACTTAATTACATCTGAAACAAATGAGTTATACTTGATTGAATCTCTTGAATTTGTGGTACTCAGCAGACTGGGGAGGCAGAATAGATTGGGTGTTCACATGGTCAGCGTACTTATTTTGCAGAGCAGGCAAACACATATAGAGGACTATAAGTCAAGTCAACAGACAGAAGCAGGGTGGAAGCATGCAGGCCAGAAAATGTCCTGGAACACCTGAGCAGTATTGTTGTTCTGTGTACTATATATCTAGGCTGGCAGTGTAACTGTGAATGGTGGACCATAGCAATGTCCAGAGGAAGCTGTGACAGCAGGGAGCCGTGCCAGCATCACCACAGGAGGTGTTAGTACTGACATCCCAATTACTGGCAGCTGCGATTGCAACGCCACGTCAGTTACCGCTACACAACTGCTCAGACCAGAAACTGTATTTAAAGATGGACTTTTTACGTTTCACCCAGCCAAAACCATCTCCATATTCCAAACTTAAGAGTATCGCCTTGTCCATGTTAGCGGATATGACCCAAGTAAAAGTAAAAATTCCACTTTTTTTTCCCTTTTGGCTTCTCACTCTCCAGGGGGTCGCCACAACAGATGATCCACATATTTGATATGTCAGAGATTTTAATGACGAAAGGCCTTCCTGATACAGCCCTCCAATTCATCTGTAGATGTTTCGAAGAAGTTTTGAAGCTGTTGGTTCTAAAGGTTCGATGTGTAACATTTTGGAAGGTTGATTTGCAGAAATACGTTTGTTATTGTTAGTGTGATCCCGTCTCATTTTTTTGTAGCTTTAACATCAGTCTCTCGGGTTATCTCGGTAATTGGTTGGCACCACACATCTATGGGCTTTTTTTTAATTTTGTTTTTCATACTATTAGGTATGGTTTCATTTAATTACTGTCAGTTTATGTGGCACCAATCACCTTGTTCTGTCATCCTCCACATTTTGAAAAAAACTGGTGTATTTGCATGATTTCAACTGTTAAATAACCACCTGTGTTTTGCACCATTACTTTAAACTGAGTTAATAACAGGACCTGTTGCCAATACAGTCTACAGCTTCATCTCAGATGTTCTGTGGATCAAAAGTGTATATCTTGCATTATAAAAAATATCAACTTCAACTTAATAGTGATAATCATGGACAAAAACAAGGCTAACTTGTGAAATAGAAATAAGAATTCCTTGCAGCCTGAAGTGCTTTAAGTACATTTTAAACAGCTCTGCCTCACATCTCAGTCAAATCATACGAAGCACTGATTGCCAGACTTCTTAAAAAGCTAACAGATGCCACTTATTGGCATTCACCCAAAAGCAAGCATTTGCCATGCAATTAAATGTAGCTGCATACTGCAAGTTGCCTGGAAGAAGCAGAGGCAGCAGAGTGGGTCAAAGCGCCATTACGGGTCTCATTATTCGAAACCTTGATTTCTCATTAAAAATTCACAAAAGAGAAACGGTGAAACAGGAGATAACAGAGGTCACAGCGGCATTAAATCACCGCGCTTATTATAAATATGCACAGCCACAATGCCAGAGCAGTACAACACCCGCGATGCTACATCTGCACATAGTTCTGTTTCCCAATTAGTATGCTGCTGTCTCCACTGAGTGATTGAGAAGTTCATGGTCTCATAGTGAAATAAGTAAGTTCTTGAAAAACTTTTAAAATATTTTTCCCTCTTATATTCACTCACTCAGTTCAGTTTTGTGGAGTATACAGATCATCTTGTTTCTTATCAGTGGTCTTGTGTGTGTTGAGGATGACCGGCCTCCACTTGGACACAGCGTCCTCTACATGAATGAGCTTTTGTTGCCCAAAAAAGAACACACAAACACACACACACACACACTTCACTGTCAACATAGTGCACACACACACTTGAAGTGCCAGTGTCAATAGAAATTACAAAACATAGTGAATGATGTGGGATGTGTGAAAATCATTCCACAGCAGTTGCGCTCACACACCTCACTGTCTGTCAGTTCACACACATGCATGCACAAACAAACACGTGCATAATTGTTACATTTACAGGTACATATTTTAGTCTTTCTTTACTAACAAGATGTTTATGGAGTTTAATACTTCAAGCAGAACTATGCAGGATTTTTTTAGCAGCTATTAGTTCACCATAGCGATAGCGTTATGTTCATCATCACGGCAGAGCCAGTGAAACAAAAGCAGAGAAAAACGTTGTTGGAAGAAGTGTGGAAGAGGAAAAGACTGTCTGACCGAGTGAGGGGCCACACATGAGTAAACATCAAGTTGAAAACAAATGCACATGGCCACGAGAGAGGAAGGGAGGGGTGAGCATCAGTGGTGAGTTTTTACAACAAAGTCCAGCTTTAAAGTCACTCCAAACAAATATGGCATTTCCTGCCTGTGTATTCTATGTGTGATGTGGATCAGCTGAAGGTTAGTGAATATATCAATCAATAATGGCAAAGAGACGATTGTTTCTAGCACCCCATTACATGTCTCCTCACTTTTTTGCAATAATGTTTTTTAAAACACACACAGTACGCGTTTGAAGAAAATAAATAAAGGAAATAAATAGGAAAAATATACAGTATATATAAGCAGACATCATATACATGCTCTAAACACAATGAGTCAGTACTAACTGGAGTTTTTCTTGAAGACGTTTCATCTCTCAGAATCTTCAAGTCCACTTGGATAACAATGACGTGAATGAATGAGAATCTACCTGGACACCAGAAACATAACATATTGTATCTGAACTGTACACACGCAGCTCCTTTAAATTGACTTATGCCTCAAAGAAAACACCAAGGGAGCATTTGTTCTGAAAATTAAAAGTGAGGTACATAATCTCCCAGGTCCCCATGATCCCATTCCATCGTGATGCCCAACTTTCACTTGTACAAAACCAGCTTGCTATTTCTCTTACTTCCTTTAAACCAGCATTTCTTTTTTCATCTATGTGTCTCCTTCATTTCCCCCCTCTGTTTTGTCACTTCATCTCAGCACTGAAGCATTGTGCAAATTTCCCACGTTCAAAAACCCTCACGTTATCACAGCTGGCAACTCAATAAAAACGCCCTGTCAGGCCTCTGTCTCAACAAAATCAACACACTTCAGCCCCCTGTTGTTTAATAGGAGGAAACTGCATTGAATTTACAGACGATCTTGCATGTGGGATTGCTTTGATCATGTATACAAGTGTCATCCGGCCTAGTGAGAGAAATTCTATCACATATAAATGGAGCGATTATCAGAACATGCATTAAAACATAGAGAATATATTTTTCCTTCACTTTTTCCCATTTAAAATGAACAGAATCCTTGAATATTTTTTTCAGAATTTTGAATGTCTCAAATGTGTTTGAGCGTATAAAGAAGCCACGAGGATCATCATGCTCTTCTTCATCCTTGAGGATGGATAATACAATGCGAGGTCTGACACGCGTGTGATGGTTACATAGCTGGTGGATCATCATAACCTGTAAAGGGCAATCATTCATTTGACCTGACATGTACACGTCCTCTTTTTAACGTTGCGCATGAACTGGGCAGGGGATTCTGACCTGTCGTTCTTTTCCCTGTGATATTCTTGGCTTGCTATGACATCAATTCTAAATTGATAAGAACATCTTGACTTATTCTTGCCATTCTGTACCTTCGATTTATTTATTTCTGTTGCATTTCCTCCCTCCTGCCTCTTCTATTCAACTGATTGGTGTCATCAATATTAAATCAATTCTGGTCACCTGCCTCCATGTTCTCACAATACAAAGGTGAAATATTCTATCTATCTATAACTACATCTATAGTTGTAATAATGAACTGAACGTCGTACCTGAGCACAGTATCAGCTTCTACACATAAACGTTTAGGTGCAGGCGGTTCCTAACAATCCTTGAAACTGCACACACTAAACAGACGAAAATAGACTTGAAACATAAAAATACCACTTTGAGTCACATATCGGAAGTATATAGCGCTAGTAAAAATGCGAGCCATTACACAGCCCATCGAGAAAGTAGATGAAAGAAGGAGTATGCTGTATCCGTCTTATCAGGCGTGTGTGAGATGGATGCCTGAAAACTTCAGCTTGAAAACCTCCCGTGCAGACGCAGCGTTAGATGAGAAGATTGATACCACATTCATCGCCGCGCTGCAAATGCTGCTACCAGCAGGGACAGCTGGTTAGCTTAGCATAAAGACGGGAGGAAAGGGGATCTAAATTTGTCTAATCATTAAAGTGTGTAAACAAACATGGTGTATATTTCTCCAAATGTGGAACTTGAAGAATTACTTGCTTCACAGCTAAATTTCCTTTGGACTCCTCTGAGTACATTGCAGCAGCTCGCAGTTGGTTATTTACTCAAAATGAACAAAATTATAAATCAATTCTATAAATAAAATATAAATGTTTGGCAAAAAAAGCACATCCTCTGACCGAGTTCTACTACCACTAATCCCAGCAGTCCCCGACAGCAGCAGCAAGCAACAAGCACCAGCAAGTCTTAACGCTTGTAGTATTAATTCATTTATTGAATTGCTTAAACAAATCTCTGCACTTGTACAGTATATTTGTATGTATGGTATGTGTTTGTTGTGCATAGTTGTCCATCTGCTAGGAGGAAGAAATAAAAGATAACATCTGGTGCATCACATCTGCCCAAGGCCGGCTCACCATGGGGAATCATTAAAGAAATCACAACACACACACACACACACAGGCACACACATCATTCACAAAGTTAAAGTTCTCCATAAGTTATGAGATGAAGTGGATTTGATGTGATTTATTAAGATCCCCATTACCTACTGTAATGTGTAAGAGTATCTTCTCTTCCTGGGGTTAAGTGAACATAACAGATCACTCGTATTGTCAGTGCACAGCTACAACTGGCCGATGATAATCATGAGTAGTCAGCTTCTTAGTCCTTGTGGTATTCAAGGAAACCCATAGATGGAGTGAAGATGAGGCAAGCTAGTCCATTAACACATTGCCATGAATGGCTACCATGTTTTCTTTGTTTTTGCGTGACATGGACAGAGCTATGAGATCTCAGTCAGATCCAAGTGTGGACATTATACAGTAGACACATGTGCCGTGTGATGGTTAGGGTCAGGTTAAAGACATCTGCAGACACAATCTGGCCACGAGGAGCATTTGCAACGTCAGATGTTGATGGACTTAGATGGAGAAGTGTTTATCCTGTCAAACTGCTCAATGACTGGGGTTCTTCTGAGCAGTAGAATTCACTTCTGAAACCATTCGTCATGCTCCAACCTGTTCTCAGCTGTCACGCTTCACTAGTGCAATGTTGCTGTTGCCTCCAACTGTCTCGACATGAAACAAATCACTTCCTGTGTGCAGCGCTGGAATGTCTCCAGACGACACAAGCTCTAAACACCGCTTTACTGAGAAACACAGAGTCGTGTGGAGCTGAGAGGCTTAATCAGCATTGCGGGAACTCATATGACAATGCTTTGAATGTAATGAACACGATGTTTGTTGTATATTTCAAAGTCATATAATAGGGCTGGGCGATATGGACTAAAAGTCACATCTCGATATTTTTTAGCTGAATGGCGATACTCAATATATATCTCGATTTTTTTTTGTGATGTAGTTGGGGTTTCCCCCAAAGCATTATAGCATATTAGATGTTTTCCAGAGGAAAAACTGCAGAAAAAGTGTGGGTGTCAAACCCTCTCACGAGTGCGACGCCCTGGTGTGTGTGTGTGTAGGGACGCAGGGAGAGGAGAAATAGGTGCGAATTTGTGGCCCATGTATTGTCATTTTAACGCAAAATGAACTATATCGATACAAGCGATATTGTCCCATGTCATATCCCGTTTAGAAATATATCGCTATATATTCAAATATCGAGATATCGCCCGGCCTTAGGTTGAACCTAACCCTGACACATGGCTTGACAGAAAAATAATCTGATTTGAGTTCTTGGAACTTGCTCTCGTCTACACAGGGAAGACACGTGACCATAATGGAAGTGTGTGCACATACATATAGGTCAGCACATCATGCATAATAAATACCTGAACCCTATACAACCCACACACACAGTGATTTGTGCAGCTATTCTTTTTAGGACACTGCATTGACTTTCATTCATTTGGACAGTCTAAACCAGGGGTGTCAAACATACGGCCTGGGGGCCAGATCCGGCCCACCAGAGGGTCCAATCCGACCCACAGGATGAATTTGTTAAAATTTCACACTATGATTACAATCTAAACGTAATGTCAAATACAATATTTTTCTCTTCCAGATACCTGTGACTAAATGTTTATGCCATTTTAGATCCAGTGTGATGTGTAAATAGTACATTTAGGCACGATATTGTTGAAATTGCACTTAAATTTCTCAAGAAATGTCATGTTTTGTAAAAATATCCTTCATTAAATGTAAAACAAAGGAGAAAAAAAGCAAGGAGTTCTTGTTGTTCATAGGTTATTATGCTATTATATTACTATTTTTACTGGTCCGGCCCACTTGAGATAAAATTGTGCTGTATGTGGCCCCTGAACAAAAATGAGTTTGACACCCCTGGTCTAAACAAAGGATTAACCTTAACCACACCATAGCCCCTGACCTAACCACAATTAAAATCTCAGTCCTAAACTTCTCAGAAATGAGGTTCTGGAGGTTTTGGTCTCCATGAGGACTTCTGGTCCTGACAAGGTCCGTGTCTATGCCAGACAGCGTCCTGAAGAGGTAACAAATACAAGTACAAACACACACTCACACACATACTCGCGCACGCACACAGTGTTATCATGAAGCTCTGCTGAGAGTGATGTGTCACATTACACATTTCCATGCAGCCATGAGCTATGATCACTATCAACCCCGGCTGCCTTTGATGTACAAGCTCTCATTCCCTCCGACTCTCTCTACGCTTTGTCTCGCAATAATCTAGATGACTACCATTCCGGGAGACTGACACACAGTTGCTGTTTGCTTGTGTGTTTGCTGAGCAATGTCTGTTCGAGCTATATGTGCCTCTGTGTTTCTGTGAGCTTAAAATGCAGATGGTGTCTCATTTGTGTTCGCTGCCATCTGATTTCACAGTGAGGCTGTCGTTTGGCAACATCAAAGGCTCGAGACACAACCTCATGGATCATTTTCATCATCGCTTATCATTGTTTTGCTTAATTGCTTCGTCCCAGTGTGGGCTCGGTTTGGTGTTGAGTTGGAGTTGAAAATGTATATGATTGATAAATGGCAAATGTGCTGCTCTGTGTGTCTTGATCAGACAAAATGATGTGGCACACTGCTCCATCTATATACATTTGGAGACACACACTCTATACTCACTGTCAACAGAACTTGTAGCCACTTCATAGCAGTCTCATCCGTCTCAGATTACAGATGAGTCCGTCTTCAATCAGTCTGTCAAGTCACCTAATTCATATCCGACTGAACGCACATCCAATAAAAATATTTAGAAGGGTGCTGGATCATTTTTAAAAAAAATCTTCTTCAAGGAAAAAAGGTCCAAACACCTTGCAGCTCCCATTTAAAGTAAATGAGATTTATTGCCAGTAAAGTTTTAAGCACAGCAGGCTCTTACTGTTCAGATTATTGATAAATCACCATTTTAAATATCAATAACTAGTAGCGTTTAGAACTGTTCTGTGTGTTCCTGTGTCTGTGTGGGGTTCCTTCCTCAATGAATGCATTTATGAATGTTAGACACACTCGGTCAGGTTGGTCCCTTGTGGCAGCAGCTGTGACCTTCTTGTTGACCTTCTTGTTGTGAAGCAACACTGCACCGCCATGTAACTTTGTTAATTATTGTTGTTTTAAGTAATATACAAATATTACAATTGGTCAGAATATAGTTACTATTCCATAATGGCTATGGCTTAATAAATTCAGAATGTATATATAATCACACTGATATGACACTATTACCCAGTTCCAGTTCCATTAACCTATAATATATGCATTATTACTCACTGCATTGAAATTCAAAGAGTAATAATTAAAGCTTAGCACTATGACCCAAGTGAAAAACAACAAAGATCCCCTCGATTAACAAAGAGCAAAGAGTATGAACAGACAAACGCTGCATTAGAAGAGCAGTTGTGTCTTGTCTCATCAGAATCCCAACCCAGACCAAGCACCGTATTGATTTTCCAAAACCTGCATTCATTTGCGTTTGATTCTGTCTTGAAATGGTGCCATAAAATGTGATGTTAGTCGTCGATATGCAAATTAAACAAACCCATATCTCACTGGAGACACTTGCTCCAGCTGCTCCGATGAGACCAGTTGCTGCGTTTCTTTGTTTTATGACAGTCAACTGAATATTGTTGTGCTTTTGACTCTTGATTGGACGACACAAGCGATTTCAAAATGCCACTTTGGCCTTTGGGAAATTATAATCAGCATTTTTAACTACCTTCTGGTATTTTATAGACAAAATGATGAATAGAAAATAATTTGCTGTTGGCATTAGACAATAAAGTCATTTGCATATTTCCGCAGCAGCTGCCGCTTAAAGCTACAGTTATCAAGATGTTTATATTAACAATGATCTAATGACTACAAGTGAGGTGAAGTGAGGGGTCTTGCATGTTGATGAACCCACTGAGAATTGTGGCAGCTACGGCTCTGTGGCAACTTTTAGCTCTTTGTTGTAGTTTTCCAGACAGAAACATCACTTGTGTTAATCACCACTCTTTTCAGTGCTGCACTCTCACCTGCTTTTAAAAAAATCGAATGGGAAAACGGGAATAAATCTCTCTCAGAACCAGATGCAAAGACGTGCAGCCGTCTGCCTCGGCCGGCTAGGGTGAACGGGGGGTCAGAGGAGGGGTGCGGGGGCAACAAGGGGGAGAGCATGAGGGAGGTGCAAGGAAGAGACAGTAGACAGAGACTAGCAGCAGATGTATGATATTTCATTTATATAAGCAGTAGCATGAACTGTTGCCAACAAAAGTATCCTTCCATCCATCTTTTACTGCTTTATCGTCCACATGAGGGTCGCGTTGCACATTTTTGGACTGTGGGAGGAAGCCGGAGAACCCGGAGAAAACCCACGTACACATGAACATGCAAACTCCGTGCAGAAAGGCCCTTGTTCCGACCAGGTCACAAACCCGGGTCTTCTTGGTGCAAAGGCAAGAGTGCTAACCACTACACCAACTTTAAATTTTAATCATAGCATAATATAGATGATGACAATACTACTACTACTAATGATAATGTCATAGCCTCACCACTGGATCTGGATCCTGCAGCCTGATCTTTTCTTGTTTGTCTTGTCTTTTGTGACTCAGATGTATTTTTATCTATTTCAGGTGAGAGTTCCATTTATTTTATTGATTTTGCTGATATATTGTAAGTTGTTAAGTTTAACGGCATTTTGCAATGCGTTGATAATATCATCCACTGTTGTAATGTAAAAATCTACAAGTATAATGAAATAAAAGTGAAGTTGAAACATACTGCAGCATGAAAGGACTTGTACATTTTCTGTAAATGCTTTAAAAGATCTTACGTTTTCACTTTATGGAGCAAACAAGTACTCGATTAACTGAGAAAGTAATTGACAGATTAATTGATTAGAATTGTTGGAGCCCTCTGATTTGAGCCTTATCTCTCTCAATGGTTGTTGCCGGACAAATACTGACACAAAGTCATAATGACTGTATGCCATTACCCGTCACATTAATCTAGGATTGGTACTGAGAAGTACCCAGAGCTGATTTCTGCAGGGGTTAATCAGGGATAAATCAGCCTAAACTTCATGTTGTCTGAGCCCAGTTTGAGTCAATTCAATGTCAGATCAGTTAATGACATTCAGTTTTAATTATGTGCTATGAATGGGTGATTGGCTTTTAAACATATCATACAAGTCAGATCCTTTTTTTCCTTAGACTTCCCAGTGAAATGTCACCACCGTGGGAAGGTCAGTCCTTCTCTGTGGTTGACGGATGCCTTTCATGGGTCTCACCAGTCTCTGCTGCTTCCCTGTCATCTTCAGATGACACAGAAGTGGCATGTTGCCGCCCTCTCTCTGGCAACTGATGTCTCTTTTGTGTGCTGGGATTCTTTATTTGTCATCACTTTGCAGGACAAGCCAGGTTTGCAGCACCGTCTCCACAGCTGTGAGTGACAGCGTTTTGTCACCTGTTATAACATGCATTTCTTTTCTTTCTTTCTTTTTTTTTTTTTGTTTTTGTTTACTTGAATAAGTTGAACTAAATTGTGTGCTTTAAATCATTACTCTCATTGTTCATTTCATCAGACCGTTATTGGTCTCTCACTCGCTTCACCGTGTCGTATGTGATGGTTGCCAGGACTTTCATAATTAGCATTTAGCGATGTGGCAAGAACCGTGTGTTTTATTCCTGTTTTGGCAGCACACACTCTCACTCTACTTGGCTGTTTAATGCGTAGCGCAAAAGTTTTTTTACGCTCTGTGCTTTGGTGATCATTTTGATGTGCTTTCAGCTTCAATGATAGCAGCTATGGAGGTGGCAGTTTGATGTTTTATAGCAGAAAATGCACCACGTTGTTAAACCTCTCGTTTTTCATTATGAAACATCAGGTGTGCTGAGTCCTTCTTAATTATCCTGTGCAGTTGATAAACTGTGGAGACAAAAAAACAGTGTTTTTTTTTTTAATGAGTGCACCTACTTTGTCAGTATAACACGGCAGGCTTCTGCAGTTACTAGAATTTTGCACTAAATTAAGACACCTGGCATATGTCTATTTTCTGCTTTGTACAATTTGATAGGAAAACATCAGGGATGTCACATAAGGTGAGCGATATACAGAATGATGGTCTTATCTCATGTACGAAAATAGAAGCTGCAGGTGCAATAAGCAGTGTAGTTGATTTATTATTATTTATTGACTTCATTTATTAAAGTCATTATAAAGTGCAGCTGACATGTCAAATGGTGACCCGAGTTCCTGTCTCCAAAATCACTTACCGCTCAAAGTCCACCAAATTTGCAACAGTATGTTAAATGTGTATGTGTGTACTTGTATTAGTTACCTCATGAGGACCTTTTTCTGGCATAAACACCTGAGGAACTGATTGAATTTAGGGCTAAGATTGGGTTCGGTTAAGGTTAGGGTTCGGCATTCAATGGCTATTGATAAGGTGAGAGGTAGGACTCTGTTTAGGCTGTTCAAATGAATGCAAGTCTTTGCAGTGTTGTAAGACGAGTAACTGCACAATCCTGTCCCTCTCTGTCTCTGTGTGTGAACAAAAAGCCTCCCTTTTTTGTCTTCATAAAAGGCAGAGGCAAACAGAAAAGCCTTGATTTAAAAGAACCAGACTCACACACAGCACTTTTTGTAATTACTGACTTTGGGGAAAAAATGTGCTCAGTAAAATCACAAATAAATGCTTTTATTTATGCATTGATGTAGCACATAATATTGTGTGAAATCAGTGAGGTAATTATGGGACATTTTTGTTTTTCATGGTGTGAAGGAAGGACATTTTCATTTATGTTTGTACGGATAATTTTTTTATTTCTCTCTCTTTTTTAAAGTATATTGTACCTGAATAATTTGGTTGGGTTTAGGTTAGGGTTAAGCTGGTTTCAGTTTTGGGGATTATTTTGGATAATGTTCCAATAAAATGGATCATTTTTATGGCTTATGTGTTGCGATAAAAAAAGAAGAAGGCAGTACCCACTGTATTTTCTGTGATCATGGGAAATATAGCACTTCGCTTCACCTAGAGCTCTAAAATGGTTTCATCATTAAGGTAGATAGGCGGAAAAGAAACACACTTTCCCCTCACAACATTCCTTGACACAAGACTCCCAAGACAGTGTGTGTCCATATGTATTTAGGCAACACCAAGTATCTTGTGTTAAAAGAGTGTTAATAGAAATAAAATAACAACAATTTAGGGACAGAGAAATTCACGTGGTAATATCTTTACAAGAAACTACACTAAATAATGGCATTTTGTGTTGGTGCCAAGCATGCTGTAGTTAAGGGGACGGAACCAAGTGGTTATTTAAGGATGTCTTTTCATACAATGGACACTAATAGAATACAATTTTGATTACTGAAATAATTGATGTCATTGTTGTACCCATGCAAACCCTGGTCACTGATGTCCGTGTGTATTGGGTCCAAATTACATACGCTAATAGCATCTGCGTAATGCAATTATCATGAGAGCACGGCATACCACAGCTGAAGTTTTTTTTTTTTTTTAAATGTAATAGCATTCTATTTGCGTACTCTCCTATGTAAACTAAAACCCTGCAGACAGATAAACAGAGATTTCACTTCAAAAAGAAGAAGACAGCAGTGGAAGGAAGTCTCTGTGTTTTCTTATATTCCTTTGGAAACAATAAACAGCGTCTTTTAACTTCCAAACACTCCGTGGTGACATGGCAGCGACTCACTCAGCTTGGGTGAGGCAAGGATCTTTGAAGGGGAGCAGGAGGAAGTGAAAGAGACAGCGTCTGAAAATAAACATTTCTCCTGAGATGCACAGTGTTTTTTTTTGTGTGTACGTATCCTTTTGATGACAACAACCTCTTTGACTCCTCATGTGAGTGCGTGCTCGCAACAGAGTTTATTTACCGTCTATTTCATCAAATTTTACACCTCTACCAAATTACAACCTTCATGAAGTACACGTCTGTACTTGTGATTGTGAGCTTACCCTCAATTATCCATCAAAGTAGGTGCAATATTTGACATTCATGGTTTTCTGACAAACAAATGATACTCAATTTACTTCAGCTCACTGATGGAAATAGTTAATACATCACTTCAAGGACATACTGTGAGTAAAAAAATCTGCCACAGGCTTATGTCATGTTTATGGCACATTTATATCAGAACTAGGAGTATAAGCCAATCTTAACAATACAAGTCGATAACAAAGCTCTCCATGGTGTATACTGTTAAAAATTCAGCAGTATGACTGAATTTCTGTGTAATTGTGTGTGAATTTAACTGTAAAAGTAGCAGTGTTTGTATGGCAGCAGCTTATTTTGGAATCCCTTGGTGAGTGTGCTCCAAGTTTCTGGTTGGCAAACTGAGTTGAGGGGGCGTTCCTCACACAAGAACGCCCCCTGACCTCAGAAATTTCAAGTTCAGACTATAAATGGAATGAGCCATGACTCACTGAAACTGGTTCGCCTCCTCAGTGATGGATTCAATCACCCCGTGACTGACTCACCATTACCCATAAACCTCAATTAATAGGCCTAGTTTGGCCTCGTTTGGTGATGTCATGAAGCATAATGGAATCATGGGAGCTGCTGTGTGGGCAGAGCTTCAAAAACAGAATCCACAGGAAACGGCAATGAGTAGCCGTGATCCATCAGTGAAAGAATACACACACTATCATGCAGTAACAAAAGACAACACACTGGTTAACTCGTAGTAACTAGTAAGTTCCTCACTCTGACGTATGCAGGAGAACACTGGGGGGTTTGCCCGGAAGTTGTCTGTCATATCTACCGTAGTGTGTATATGTACACAGGGAGTCATTAGTCGTGTTGGTTGTAGATATTTGAAGCCAGAAGTATTGCATCAGATCCCCATTCAGACCTGCTATTATTATCCATCTTGAGTGACCTCATCACGGGCATCTGAATGATCAGTCCTGAATTCAGATCTAGTCACAAAAACAACAGTCGCAGGTGGTTTATTAGTTGCCACAGCCACAAGGTTTTGTCTTTCCTCTTTCTTTCCTAAATTTATGTCATGTTATAGCAGCGTGAATAGAGTTTCGATTCACCCAAGCTTTCTTGTTTTCTCTCTTACTGACGGAATACCCATCTGTGCCTACAGTCAGACTTGTTATAAACACAATTTTTGTCCTTGCTATACAGATATGATGTCAAATATGATGTGAATTTAAATTAAAAAAAAACATATCAGTCACATCCAGGACACATTTTAATGCCAGGTGTAGCTCACTCTCTGAGGACCAATGTAATCACCAACAGGGCAAACAGTAAATGTTTGTTTGAAGTTTTAGTTGTTTTATATATGTATATATATCATTGGATCGTGTAGGTGTGTGCACTCATTACCGATGTCAAATTAGTGCAAGGCTGCTGCAGTCATTGTTAAACAGATGTCACAGATAAGCATCTAAAAACAGGGATTAAGCGAACACAATTATTTTTAGCCAATAGTAGATGTGCCATCTGGAATATTCCTAGTTGGCTGCTTCACAACTTGGATCATTTAATGCAACACAATCTGACTCTTTTTTTTTTACTTTGCTTTAAAGAAAAGAAAAAATATAGGATAGGGGATTTGATTTAATAGTTACTTTAAATAATACCCATTTCTGTCACTGATTTTGTGTGTGACTAGTTTTCATACCACTTCCATATGTGCTAATGTGGCGCAAAAGAAAGGAGCTAACTTTCACATCTTTTAAGCAGTGGGACAGTTGGAAACAGCAAGCACAGCTAACACCAAAGCTTTCTCACCTCCACATCTCACAAATCAACATATGTGTTTGTTTTATGAAAAACAAACAAAAGTGTAAAATGGCATGCATGCTGCTTCAAAGTTCCACATTTGAGAGGCAGGCATCTCTATCTCGTGGCCTGACAAACCTCCAGTGATGACAAAAATGCCCATTTGTACACACTGAATTCTGTTCAAAGGTCTTGGGGGTGCTGCATCAAACAGTAGTTAAAACGGCATCTAGGAATGTTGAACAAGTAAGAACTGATTTTTGATGCTGATATGTTTTTGTAGTCTCTTGAGAGTCTGACAGTGTTCCGGAAATTTCAACTGAAAATGTGGTCATGAGGGCCACACAGCGTGGGATCTCTCCAGGTACTCCGCTTTCCTCCCACAGTCCAAAAACATGCAGAGGTTAATTGGACACTTAAAACTGACCGTAGGTGTGAATGTGAGCGTGAATGGTTGTTTGTCTCTGTATGTTGGCCCTGTGATGGATGGACTAATGACCTGTCCAGGATGTACCCCGCCTTTGGCCCTGTGTCAGCTGGGATTGGCTCCAGTGGCCCCGCGGCCACTATGTGGTGGCCATGTGGTCGTTATTCTTTTAAAGGTCATTAGGAGGAAATTTGAAATACTACCCACAAGTATGTTTGTAAAAGTGTATAATCACTTTTAAATAGACATAGTTTGATTTATGTAGTGGGCCACACGGTTGGCGTAGCAGTTAGCACTCTTGCCTTTGCAACAAGAAGACCTGGGTTTGCGAACCGGTCGGACCACGAGTTTTTCTGCATGGAGTTTGCATGTTCTCTGTGTAAGTTTTCTCCAGGTTCTCCGGTTTCCTCCCACAGTCCTAAAACATTGGGGATTAGGCAAATTGGGCACTCTTAATTGACCATGAGTGTGAGAGTGGATGGTTGAGTGTACCCCGCCTTCCACCCTATGTCAGCTGGGATTGACACCAGCGCCCCCTGCAGCCTTCATGTGGAGGATAAAGCGGTAGAAGGTGAGTGAGTGAGTGAGTGAGTGAAGCATGTCACCATCTTGTGTAGCCATGTCTATACATCAGTCCAAATGAACAAATCAGACGGTGCGCATTTTACATCTTGGAAGTGGAAGCATACTAACAAAGAACGCCTACATCAACACGATGCATGACTCCCTGAAGAAAAAGGAGAAAATGGCAGAAGAGGGAAAGAGTGAAGAGAGTTGTGACACATCCTGTGTGAACTCCACTGTTCCCTGATGAGCTTGGGAAAGGGTTGGAGAGAGCAGATGAAAGTAGAAAGGCATCAGAGAGAAACATGAGGAAGATCAAAAAGCTAAGCTCATCGCTCTCTGTCTCAGGCTGTGGGATTAAAGGTACAGTGTGTGGATTCAGCAATATCTATTGGCAAAGTTGCATGTCACAGGTGGGTATCTTTCACCTTATTCTTCTCTTCCAAGCATGTCAAAGAGAACCAACAGTAGCCAAAGGTGTGAAGTTAGTCCATTAGAAACATGGTGGTCCAACATGGTGAAAACAACAAATCATACATTCAGGTGTGCTCAAATGTCTCTCTCTCTCTCTCTCTCTCTCTCTCTCTCTATATATATATATATATTGTTGCATAAATCTTACTCAATGGACCTTTAACACACAGACACAAGATCAACTGTGTTATCTAACCCATGATGTGAGTGTGTCACCTATATGTCAAACCATTTCTTGAAATATGTCCAATTGTTGCCTAACGAACACAGTGACTATGTTAATTCCTGTGAATTAACTATTTAATTGACATGCATTTTGAAGCAAAAGACAACATTTATTGCATAGGATTAATTTTGTGCAGTACAATGTGCATTATATATTTTTTTATTACAAATATTTGTCGAGATAGTTTCTTAGTATGTAAGCACATTGGAGGTGGTATAATCTGACAACTTATACCGTGCCTATTTAGAAGTCATCAAAGTGCATTTCAGTACTTCTCTGTACAGAGATCGATTTTTGTAGATAGATTGATAGATATTTATTTCCCAGACTGAGAGTAAAGGTGATCAAAATACAACCTTTTTATGATGTTACTGAAAACCTGGCTTGGACTATCTGAAAAGACTGTCCTCAACAACACTGTGCCCCTTCTTAAACTCTGAGGGCTTTGATGTACAAGGTCCGCCAAGTGTTTTTGAAGTCTGCATGACACGCCATCAAAGACGTTTTTGTGCCTTAGTGCTAGCTGCCAGTGCCTGCGTCTCTTTTACCTGTCCTTGACAGCATGCAGGGGAAGCGACACACTTAAAGACAGGCATGAACGCTGCTCAGAGAAGTGAAATGTTGTCCCAAGTGTACGACAAAATGAGACACAGGGGGAGCAAAAGAGAGAGATTAATTGAAGATGAGAAAAGGATGGAATGCAGGTGACATCAGTAACCTCGGAGAAGCATGTCCGCTGCTGTGAGCTGAAGGACGGAAAGAGCAGGAGACCGGAACTGAGGAAAAGAAAGGAACTTTTTCAAGTGAACGGGCACGGTGGAACAAAACATGAGCCTTTCAACAAGAGTCCCTCTTTAATGTAGTAACAACCATGTTGTACTCATTCAGGTGGGCTAACCTGTGCTTCAGTGGCGCCCTGCATCACTTTTACTCAGAACCTCCTACACGCTGGATCCACTTTTCATCATTTCATGCAGTGATGTGTCCCTGGCATCAAAAAAAAGAGTATTTATTTCTGAATATACTACCTATCTGGTATTTGGTCTTTGTAACCATAGAAACAGATGGCCAACAAAGAACACTTTTCTGGAAAGGGGTTGCACTGTTTTGAGCTACAAATATAAGAGGGTGTTTAAATTTCAATAGAAATGCTTTTGAAGTAGATGGTTCATAGTAAAATACCCCACTGAGACCATGAGCTAAAACACAAAAGTATACCTAACATCTTTTCATGTTGAAGGGAACTAATTTATACTATAACCTTGTATGAAAACAACTATCAATGTTCATATCATAGAATAAAACAAGTTTTATTTAACTTTTATTGATGCATTGTTGGCATAAACAGAACATGGAATGGATAGCTAAGTAATTGTCTCCATAATTGTTCCTGTCCATCCACTCTTCATTTCCAATAACTGAAAAACCAATTACATTTCCATAAACACAAACTGCTGTAGAGCAATATTTTTGAGCAAGTCTTTGTTGTCTTTCATATTCTTACAGCATGCTTAAAAGGACACACACTAAATCCCAATAAACATAGCTGGGCTTTGAGGTGTAGTGCTCCCATTAGAGTATTAAAATGTGTTCTGTTCATCATGTAGCACATACTGAACCATACACCAACCACTGGGAAAGGAGTGAATATAATATGGTGAAAAATGACCTTCCATCCATTTGATCCACTTCAGGGTGCGCACCCAGTGAGAACTTTTCCATAGTATATGACGAACTAAAGCCTGGAGCTTGATAGCACGAAACACATCTTGCATTAAATATTTAAGGACAATGTTGGCGGTGGTAATATGCAATAAAAAGGTGTAAAATTGCTAAATAGAATATATACTGTACGCACCAAATTTCCCCTGCTTATGCTTTACATATGCCTGATTTCTTTTATTGGGATAGTTACAGTATTTGTAGAGAAAACCATGGAGCTGAAACATATGCATTGGGACTTGGCTGTCTTACTTTGGAACTTAGGACTTGACTGAAATGACTGGAGGATTATAACTTGCAAAGCAATGACTGGGCATACCTCACTGGCAGAAGTTTGGTCAAAAAGGAGTTGGGAACAGGCCTCCACTGTGTCCTTCCTCTATAATAGTTTGGAAATGTTATGTTTGGAACTCAGGGACTTCATCCTAAAAAGTGTGCATCCGTGCACTGAACACAACAAGGCTCAACAAGGTTGGACACCTTCTTAAAATGCAGAGAGGGACCAGCCATTATTATAACAAGGTGCTCAGATACATACATGTCAAATGGAATTGGGAAAAAAAAGTGTTTGACATCAAAGACAAGGACATACTGCTCAGGCATGTCATACTTCCTGATTTTATCTCGTCAACAGAGAACTACTTCGCTGTCCCTGCGGTGACGAAGACCCCTTTTAGGTCTGAACCTTCGTCAATGTGCATCTGAATTCAGGATGGGGAGATCATATCTCATGTCGTCGCAAAAGATGCATCCAGGACACATTTTAATTCCTGTTGTGAACAGTCGTATTTAGCACTATCCACATTGCAATCAGTACGGATATTAGAACCATGTCTGAATGGGGCCTAAAAAACCTGGGTTACTGACAGTATCCCCATGGTGGAAAAGCCTTATCTCAGTAATTAATGACCTTTTTGAAAATTAAGAGTAAATGAGGCAAACTACACACAACAGTCACAAGACCGAGGGAGAATCCACAAACCATAGCTTGCGGGTTTGCAAAATAATCATCTATAAATCATACTATCACAGCTTTTGGGGCAGGACAAAGGCTAAGGACATATTCAGAGTCCTTGATGTTTAATCATGAATGAAACAAGACTAAATTGGGAAAAAAAAGTGTAGCAATGATTGGTTAAAAGAGTGGGCTTACTGCATGAAAAGTCAACTGGAAGGTTGTTGCTAGGGTACTGCATCTGCAGGCGCTTTTATGTAAAGTTATAGAACCAAATTTTCACTCTGTTTTGAATACAGGAGGTAATTTTGTGAAGTCAAGGACACTGCAATCGTATTTGTTTGGACAACTTTTCAGCAAAATGGATGTTTGCTTGTCGTGTTTGAGCTACACAAAAAGATGTCAGAGTTGATGTGAGTTGAGATGAGAGTTTTTATGGGATCTGGGAGTAGAAATGGTAGTAAGCATATGTTTAATTGGTGAGGAGATCCTTGGAAAATGTTCTCTTCAATAAAGGAGAACTTGTCTCAGACAATTTTGAATATATAATGCCAGGCTCAACATTGGTTAATAACCCACCACTGGCTGTGTTGAAACGACTTCACTTTACCAATTTAAAATCTGGATGTGTAAGGTATGAACCTTGGTTAACAAACCCTTTGTTATCAAATCAAGTTCATTCATGTACCACTTTATCTTCCACAAAGGTTGACACATTAAATGCCTGAATGTCAGACCCATTTTTAACTGCTCTGGTGCAAAGACACTGGTTGGTGTTTTTATCCTTTCATCAGTGAACTATAGTTCCCAGAAAGTGTATTATTTACAACATTACAGCAAGGATCCTGCTGAGAGTGTGAAAACAACATCATTAAACTTAAATCATCATAAACATTTTCCCTATCTCTTCTACACTGGTCCCCCACCGTCCCTAAAATTCCCAAACTCTGCAACCTCTGATGAGATGACTGTTTGTATCCTGACACCCGCAAGACTTTGAAGAAAAGAAAATGGGGATCAGTAAGTCTGCCAACCATTCATGAGAATCGCAAAAATCGAGTCATAAATCATGAAAAAAATAAATAAATGCCCACCATGCACACCATCCAAAGACAAAAAAAAAGCCACAATCAATTTACACAACCACTGTGGCTAGAGTAAATGAGAATAGAGTTATAGGTCGAAAACCTGACTTTAAAATGTTATCCGACAGACCAACTCTACAATATGCATGGGCAAAGAAACAAAGACCATAATGAGAAGCTAAATCATACTTTTGCCAACCCGATACTGTCACAAGTCCTATATATGTTATATGAAGACTATATCATTTATGTTGTTACTGACTTCATGTCTGGTTGTGTCTCCTGAGCACACTTTGTAATGAAGTCCATGAGACAGAGGAAAACGAGGCTGTTCAAAACACGAGGGGTGGGTGAAGCCAAATGACAAATCAGCACCATTGTTGATCCTGACAAAGAGAAAGTTTGATGAAGAGGAGTTTGTTGAGTGTGTGCTGATTACTACAAAGTGGTTTATGCCAGAGTGCACCACAGCAGGATCCATAAACAGTAACTGGCAGATACTCAGCAGGCAGTTCCCAGCAACATCTCCACACACACACACACACACACACACACTGAAATGTGTCCTGTGCTTGTGAATAGGGGTCCTCTCTGCTGAGTAACAGGGGAGGCGGTGGCCACCCCACTGCCTCATTGATTTATCCCACAGCCTGTTCCTGTTTAAAGCCCAGCTGTCTATGTCAACACACACACACCGCACACACACACACACACACACACACACACTCTGGTTTACATGACTTCAGAGGACATTGCATTGACTTACACTAATTTCCTCTAGACTTACTTTAACCTTTAACCATAATTACTATAGTACCCTACCTAACCTACACTGAAACAATGCAGGGACTTGATGTGTGTCCACATGAAGAGGACAAGTCCCCAAAATGTGACTGTGTAAACAGATTTAGGTCCCCACAACATAAGGAGTACCAGGTACACACAGTCACACATAGATGTACTAATGTTCACAGGCTCTCATTCACTGATACCCTGCCAACTGTCGCTTCTGTCACTCTACCCCATCAATGGTAAGTTGGGCCTTGAGCCAGAGGTGCAGTGAGCGGCTGTGTGTGTGTGTGTGTACAGAAAGATGGATATAGTGTCTATTTGCAGGGGGATCATCTCCACGTCACGCTGACTGTTTATAATGGTTAAGAATCACACACACACACAAACACAGGCTCTGTTGACCCATCATCTCAGCTGTTGATGGCGACAATATGATGTGACTCTGCTGACCATTTAACGTTCATGTGCCAGCAATTAACTGCTGGACAGCTTCCTCTGTTAAGTGTTTTCTTCACTTAAATTAAGCTTTATTTTTCATACTCAGAGGTTTTTGCTACAGCTGCAGAAACACCCTGCTGGCACCCACCTACAGGGAACGAGCAATCAACAAATATGAAATATTATGTTCAATATGGTAGCTTGTGGCAACATTAACCTACACGAACATATTCATCTCCCATATTTAGATGCCAGGTTAGTCCTAATCGTGTTATGAGGATGTGAGATCGCCAAGGTTGCTCAATTATACATTCACTTCTGCCTTTCATTCGTTCTGCCACCTATTTTTCTCTTTCTTCACCTCTCCCCCGTCACACAGATTATGCTCTCTCCCTCTATCCTCAGCGAGAAGGCAGGAATCACTAAGCTTTGAACATGAAAGGCAAGGCAGAAAAAAACAACAAGGACAACAGATCACACCACATGTGTGTTTATGTGCTTCTGCACCGCGTACGCTTTTTTGCGCGTAAAAGAATATTCCCCCCAACATGTGCACGTATGCATATTAACGATGTCATTTGGATGTGTCTGAATGTGTTTGCTGGGGTCTTGGCTTCCACGCATTGCTTTTCCATTCACCTATGTGTTTTCTGCATGTCTGCACACATCTATTTATGGAAGCTTTCATGTGCATTTGTACAGGAAATCTTCTTTAGCGTGGTCTCAAACAGACTATGTAGTTGCTGCTTAAAGTGGGCCTGTTACTGTCTGGTACACAGAACCACCCTTTACTATTTTGATTACCGGCACTTTTATTTGCGATCAGACACTTCTCAGGAGATGCCAGTAATCTTTAGATTATCTGTCCTATTTATTAGTATGGCCCAGAAAAAAGTAGTCTATTGTTTGTTTCTTTTGTCACGAGTTTTTATTATTTATTCTTAAACAAGAATAATTATCTATTGAAAGTGTATAATAACAGGACATTACATAAAATGGACTGTGTGCTTGAAGTTTGAATCATTGTTGGAAGACAATAGTTATTTTAATACGGAGTAAATGTTTAAAAAAATAGATGGTGTGAACGTCACTAATATCTTCTGGTCATGAATTCATGTTTAATGATATACTGATCGACCTACATGCCTCATATGCACAAGGGGAGTACTGGCACTTATTTTTTTCCCACTTCACACACTGTTGCCACTGTGCAAGTAAATCTTTGAGGCAGTCAAGTGTTGGCAGTCAAGTTAAGTCATTAAAACTTTGGCTGTGCGTGGCACACATCTCAGACCACATCACAATAAAACCTTTCAAAACATGCTCCTGTCACATCCCTTAAAAAGTTCTCATTCAGGAGTTCCAAGCAAGTCCAAAGAACTAGAGATGTTCTTAGTGTATATTGAAAACACACAGCATAGTACTTTAATATATTCTGCTTAGGGCCCTTGCCTACTCATGCAGACCTAAGTGAAGATAAAGCACTGTGTGAATTTGATTTTAGGGCAGGCTGGAGGTACAATGCTCACAATCAAATTTTGACAGTTTTAGCTCACAAAAGATCAACCCAGCAAGCAGTATGATAGAATAAATCTTGCCATCAAATGACACTCAGTGGGTTGTCAGTTGAAATGAGTCACTGGATGAAAGAGGAAAGCAGATAAAGAATGCTGCACCCAGGTAAAATGGTATTCCTTTTTCACACTGACACAATCAGAGTTGAGAAAGCTGTCAGCAATCAGCATAAGACCACACTGCTGTTAAGCCCTGAATAGGTGATGAAAGTAGATGGCCTGAGATGACTTGTAATAAATTCTGTCGAAGCTCAGATAACTGCATCCACTTCATCTTTGACCCTGCTATGGTTTTCCAGTTGAGAGAGGAGCAACATCTTCTTGGCTAGCTGTTTATGTTCTATTGTTGTTTGCTGTATGAATTTACCTCTTTTTTTTATAAATAATACTGACAGTTAAAGTGACTGTTGGGGATCAAATGTACACTGGTTTCAAAGGGCTCTAGTTAGTGATATGCTGCTTCCTCTCATTTTTAGCCTTTCTTCCTATATAAAGATTTCCGCTCTCATTTTCCCTCTCTGAAATTGCTCTATTCCTATAAAGCAGGATAAAACCTGTTCCTGTGTGACTTGGCAATGATGCCTCAGCAGAAAGAAAAAAAGATTAAATGATCAGAAAACAGGGTGAAATATGGATTTATTGGTATTGGGACGCATGCTTCTGTCATCTCAGACACGTTGTTGTCTTTGAATGTAATTCATTACAGTGTTCATGCGGGGCCAGCTTTGGCTTTACATGTGGTATTAATCATGGGAAGTGTCAGTCAGCTTTTAAAGCACATACATAAAGAGGGACACGGGCTCACTGACACATACACACACTCAGTATCACACAGGCACCTTCACACCGCTCTCCAGTGAAAGCCAAGGCTATAAAATGAATCCTGCACACAACCATCCATCAGGCCAACAAAATAACAACAACAGTGGTGACACTGAGCTGATATGTAAAAAAAAACCCTGCAATATATGCAATCCCTGTGAGTACACAGACAAACAGCAATCACTGACAACACTGCCTGTGTGTAGCTGAGCTGTCTGCCCTGCTTTTGTACTGAGCTTATTGGTCCCATGGTCCCAAACAGTGGATTTTAGGGCACAGTTATACTTGCTTTACTGTAAAACCTTCGACTGGTTGAGTGACACATTATGCAGTTAGCTCTTTGAAGTTACCTTTGACTTGGCATAGTCCGATTTTCACTTCTTATAATACATACAAAATACTAAAAATAAAAACAGACACATGTAAGTGACTAGTACCTCACACTACCAATAATATCACAATACAACGATTGATCAATATTGTATTTTGCAAGACAATCTTATGGCGATACATCACAATATCTGTCTAATGGAAGAAAACAAAACGTCTGAAAAGTTAAAAGTGCAGAATTTCTTCACTTTTTATTCACAGAATAGAGAACAAAGTGCATAAAGTCTATGAATTGAATGTGGTTGGGGCATCTCTTAGACATTAACCCGTTGTAAACCTCTTCTTTGGCCAGGTTCTTCTGCCCAAGTTTCCCTCATTTATTTGAGCAGCGCCATCGCAAGAAGACGGCCGGTGTGTGAAACTGGGAGGGACTGTTTTTTTTTTGGACCTGACTCAGCTAAGGAAAGGCTACATCTCAAATGGTGAAAACTAAAAGGTAAAGGCATAAAGCTAAAACAGCTTTACTTTTGGACTAGCCTAATGTTTGAGTGGGTGAACTGTTCCATAAACAGGTCATGCTGCTCAATATGCTGAACTCATGGGCCACTGAGAGACATTATATTATATCTGAACTCAAACTTTTTGCACAAGTGAGAATAAATGAGCTGCAATAAGTGTGACAAAGCATTTCCAAAGGTGGACAAGAATTGTGAAACTCTGGAAAGACTAGAAAGATGCTGCTCCACATGTTGGACACCAGCAAAGACAATTTGACATAATGTAAACATTATATCCATATATCAGCATTTGCTAACTGAAAATCAGTGTAACTTGTAGCCCATGGATCTATTATTGGAGATCTCCCCTCACAAAAGTATGTACATAACTCCTGTGTTACAAGCAATTTAGGTGGTGAGAGGTTTGCATGTGTTGTTTTATAGTATTTGGAGAGAGAAAATAAATCACACCTTGTGTTGTTTTCTAGTCCACAAAAAACCTTGTAAATGTTCCAGGAGGACAGAATAAATTAGTGCGAATGAAAAGCATCACTCCAGTAAGAGCACGTGCTCATCCTGCTCTGTCAAAGCAAGTAACTATAATATCTCCATGTGATCATTTAGAGATTTAATCTTTGTATAATAGGTGTCATATGGTGGTATAATCTCCAAACCAAGCTCACAGGCTTTCTCTGTAATATTTCCCATGCGCCACCATTGGCTGTGCCATCAGTCAGTGCCATTCACACATTACTGCTGCATAAACACGATTTATATCTCCACCTATGGCAGTAAACACAATACGCAGGATTACTGATATCCGTGCTATATTCAGAGAGCAAATTTAAGGCTGACAAACAGTTACACTAACTGCAGTGAACAGCAGCGCTATGGCTATATAGACACCCACACCCCTCCAGACAGAAACCTACTGCAGAGACTCTCATAGTACAACTGCCAGCTCAGCCACAGGATCCCGTACAGTAATCCTCACTCATTCTTACACAGTAACTACTGTTCAACCAAGTGACTGTCAAAGATCCACCACTCTGAGATGTAGGATTTGAGACAAGGGCTTGGACTGGAGTCTGACATGAGTCTGAATGACAATATGTTTTGTTAAATTTTTTTAGTGTTTAAAATGCCCAAATAATTTGGCATAGCATTATTCTCGATCATGCAAAGTCAATGGCACTTGTGTTCACATGGGCACTGGAGCCCATCTTGAAACTTAAATCAGACTTAACTTTGACGACTTCAACTTAAGCCCTATTATATATATGGATGGGGAGGTGGAGTAATGTATTTCTACCACAGAACATCTGTAATATTAATGGCCGATTCACGCTTGATAAGACATCTCAGTAAAACTACCACAATTGGGAGGGGTAAATCGCCTGACATCTTGACATCACAAGTGCAGACACACATCAACGTAGTTTGAAAATCTGAGGAAAACTACTTAAACAGGAGATGATGGAATATGTATGCACATATTTACTGCTGGTCTATTCGCATGGGATTATTTTCCGGACCCTTTTACCCCAGGTAAAACTCCACTTAAGGTCGTAATCTTTACTTACATCGTCCGGTATTGATTACTGACATGGCACATACGGAGGTGACTATAATCACTGAGAAGCTTTTACTCCACCTCCTCATGTAAAACTAATCCCATCCAAATAGGGCTTTAGACTCTGAATACATCTGGACTTGACTCTCTGACGCAGCAACAGGAGATAAAAACACTGAGGACTCAATGGCAATGCTAGCTGTCAATTTCACATTGCATCTGTATCCCTTTACCATTTGTGTCACAATGGTATGAGCTAGTTAGCCCAGCTCTTCTTATGCTTTCCACATTATATATAGGAATGCATCAGTCAGTGTTAAGGCTCATCTATGCTGCTCATAATTACAAAAAAGAGATACGACAACTAATGTAACCATTTCTGCCCAAATACCTTCATATGACCTTCATTTTGGCATTTTTGTACATTGTACAGCAATATGTCCACTAGAGGTTAATAGGGCAGCCCTCTAATCAAGAATATAATCAAGAGATTAATTCCATCCATCTTCTGCCGCTTTATCCTCCACATGAGGGTCGCGGGGGGTGGGGCAATCTCAGCTGACGCGGTACACCCCGGACAGTTCGTCAGTCCATCGCAGGGCCACCTATGGTCAATTTAAAGTGTCCAATTTACACATGCAAACTCCATACAAAAAGACCCTAGTTCCAACTGGGTCACAAACCACTGGGTCTTCTTGCTGCAAAGGCAAGAGTGCTAACCACTACACCAACTGTGTGGCCCCAAGAGATTAATTCATGATAAAAAAAAATAACAGCTGCAGTAGAGGGCAGCACAGAGTTGAAAGTATATGAAGTATACCGTAAACGATCCCTTCCATATGTTCAGTATAAATGAGCCTTTCTGCCAGATATTGTTGACTGGCAAATGGCCAGTTGTGACCTGACCTGAACCCTGTATCCTGTAAGTCAAATCCCAACACTGGAGAAACCTGCTCAGTCACATGGTACAAAACAACAGCGAACACAATGTCAACTACCCAGCTGAGTGACATATTTATGTGGCTGCTGAAACTGAAAATGTTATTTTTGGAGCATAAACAGACAATACATCAATCAAATTACTTCACCACTGTCAGTCTGTACTAAAACTTCATGCCCCCTGGAGTCTACTAATGAATTCCACTGCTGTCATGACATTAAAACAAATAAAAAATGGCTTCTTTGTGCTTGTAATTACAGTTGGGATTTATTAAGTGAACAAAAGCAAAAAAAAAAAAACACTAACGATGTCAAAACTAAATAGCGAAGTGGAAAAAAAAAAAAAAAGACATTCATGACATTTAAAATGGTGTGAAACTCATTCCTTTACATGAGCCAAATACATGATTACAAGGCTTTCCCAGAAGTTGCAGTAAGTGGCAGGTAAAGCACAAATGTAGCCCTATTACCCTACAACACATGTGTCAAACTGGTGGCCCCGGGGCCACATGTGGCCCTCCAATCGATTGCATGCGGCCCGCCCACCACTGTGCGAGGTGATGGTATAGAGACACAATATAAGACTAAATGTATTTGCCGGCAATATTTAATAATAGTAATAAGAAATTTGGTTGTAATCATTGCTTTATTAAATGTGTTACACTCAACATGAAATTACATATATTTAAGCTGTTTTAATCACAATTATCCTGTCATTATTAGCTACATTTTCAATTTAATTCTCCGTTTTTGTGCATCATAAATATGTTGTTATTGTGAATCATTTTATATCAAAACAAGCACTTTTACTTTGCAATACTAAATAGTTGTTTTTTCCACTTTTTTTTCCTCTATGTCGGCCCCCGCTTGACCAGACTATATGCTCATTGAGTTTGACACCCCTGCCATACAACTATGTGGTACATGAACTGCTTCGTTATCACAATACACAATATGATGAGTGTAGGTCCTTGTTCAGTAGCAAGACCCACATAGTCATGGTTTAAATGGCATATCTTAATCAGAGATTGATATGTATAGTATGTGTTTAGAATATTAACTGAACAGAAAGTCGATAACATTTGAAAACATAAAACCGGCAAAGACAAATTCATTTATATTTTATGGCATAGTGAATAAATGAACACCCAACAATATCACATATTCTGCCGGTGTTCCCTAAAATGAAATGAAATGTATTCATTGTGGATTAAAAAAAAAAATAGTACCTTTTCATCATTTATAATCCAGTCTGGAAGAAGACTGAGAATGTGGCAATATTTCAGATGCCTCACTTTGGAATACATATCACTGTAAAAGAGAATGTAATTAATTTGACAACGTGAAATAAATGGAGGCTCTTACTTCTTATCAAGCACCAGGAATATCGCAAGCACAAGCAATTATTTTTCACAGTTCCATTAAAATGTCCAACCACCTGCCCAAAATCAGTTGTCTTCCACTGCCTCACTGAGGTTGTGGTACAGGATCTCAGTAAATAAAATGTCTCCACTTGCTTCCTCCAAACTACACATAGTTTCAGCTCACCCGAGGTCTTTGTGATGACACAAAGCACTGCTTTCAAACACATTTCATTACACAATCCACATTATTGAATGTAGATCATGTGACTCATTGGTAATTATCGTTGTTTTGATTGGACTTTAAAAGTCACTGTGTCTTTTTGTAGAAAAACAGAAAGTGAAGAGTAAATATGTTCTTCTCGTTACAGACGATATAGACAGTCCTAGTCAGTTCAATTAAGCATTGTTCTTCAGCATAATTAATTGCACTGTGTCTTTCATACAATGGTTAAAAACAGGTTGTCATTGTAAATGAGAATTGGTTCTCAACTGACTTCTCTAAAATAAAATAAAATTAATAAATAAATGGTATCATAGTCTGCCTTAAGACAAAGCAGTTGTTAAAGACCTTTTTTTTTCACTACACTGAATATATGAGAAGACTTAGAAAGCTTTAGCACTCCACTAAGAGAACGAACATCCAGCTACACGTACAAGGTTAATGTTGGTTGAACTGTTCGAAGCCAGGGAAAAGAGAAAGTTCAGTCACGGCACGCTTTGAACTTTGAGTGGGACACAACCAGAGGCCCTTGTAAAAAGGTATGTGTGGTACTGAGGCAGGGAAATCATCCAAAGTCTGCATGTGCACTATTGCTGGGTGAGGCGATTTTCATACTTTTATATACTTTTAATACCATTTTGGGTGGTTTTCTTACAATAACCTTTTTAATTAAGACTAAGATTTTAATTAAGATTCTTGTTCATTGTTTTATTGTTTAATGGACCCACATTATTTGGCATAAATTATTGATCTATTGATCTATGAATATTCAATTTCATGCAAGGGCAACTTCACATGGGCACTGGAGCCCATCTTGGAAATTGAACGAGACCCAATCCTGATGATTTGGACTCTGAACACACTGGAACTCAAATCTGACTTGAATCTGACCTTTCTTTGTGACATCCATATCACTTTGCCATTTGCATGCGTATCTGTCTGCATCACACTCAATGTGTTATCAAGCTAGTTAGACTAGCTTGTCTCTGGATATGTTTGTTCGTGATCCCATGTTTCACAAAGACCAGTCATTGTTAAGGCTCTGCTATTAATCCTTGAACTTTGACAAGAGGTCCGCAGAAAAGTTGTGTAGTAATAAGACAAGCAAATATCACACGTCTGTATGTGCACTATTTATATGATATGTATTGATATGTTTGCTGTTCTGAAGGGTTTCTGAATAAATCAATCTAGGCAGACTCCCTCTGTTTAAAGCAAGTTTAAAGCAAGGCATTGGCACAGTGTATGGGACTAAATCCCCTTTTATTTTTTTATAATTGCCATTTATGCTGATAGGTTGATGATTGTCTTCATAATTTCCAACTCAGAATTAATGATGATTTCATAATACATAATTCCTAGCAATTTGGGTTGTTCAGGTGCTATGTGCCTGTCAACAACACTGGCCATGGCTTCCCTTTTCACTTTTGTTCCACTTTTGTTGATGCTGAAATGCAATCCTCCCTTCCAATGCTAATATCAAATTCAAGTGTCACACGCAAATGAACTGTCAGCTCTCTCAGAGGATAATCATGACAAGAATGCAGGGTTTGATCATCTGGGAACTTTAAGAATCTTTCACATTCAAGGCTCTTCAAATTTTCTCAAGATGATATTCCTTCAGGAACTAACTAGAGGAAGACCTTGTGTCTTTTTGTCCTTGAATACTCATAAATGTTCCCTAAAAGAATATTTTTTATAGTTTGGGTCTTTTTATTAAGAATCTGGGCTTCGTGCTCACCTCAAAATCACTTGTTCAAATACTAGTTTGACCAAGGGCTTTTCTGTGTGAAAGTAATTCAGATTAGGGATTAGGTTAATTGGAAACTCTAAACTGACTGTTACTGTGAATAGTTTTTGGACTCATTGTGTTTGCCCTGTGATTAACTGGACCAACTGGTGACCCATCAAGGGTGTAGCCTTCTTTGTGCCTGTTGTGAGCTGGAAATGGCTTCAGCTCCCTCTATAACCCTCAATAAATGAATGAATGGAGTATACAGTGAAATCCACAACTATTATTGAAATATAATTAAGTACAATTCATTCACCTTCTGCTTCAATTGGGCTGTTTCATTTGCCTGCTTTTGTAAACTACATCACATTCTTAGCCTCAGTAAATGAACAACTGTCCTTGGCGTTCTCTGGTTCACCTTTAAGTCAATTTCCATACGCTCTTTAATAAAAGGTTGACCACAGGCAGAATTCAATTTGTTTTGCAAAAGACAGAATTACACAAATAAATTTCAATCAGATCTTCCTTCATTGCAGACTTTTGGGCAGTATTTGCAAAATGTTAATGTCAAAGTGGAAAATCAGCCAAGTAACAGTTTGAATAGTGCTTAACAATTTGGTCATTTGAGATATTTTGGAGCGACACCACCAAGAAGTATCTTGATCTAAAATAAAGAGGCCTGACGTTCCACATATGCTATGTAGAGAAGATATAGTGATTTTAATAGTTCTTGCACAACGTACGTCCTTGTTATGGAAAGCAAATGTGATTTTTTTAAAGATAAATCAACTTCAGAAGCCACTTTCAGTGTGTATGTGTGTGTGTGTGCTAGGAAACTAAATTTACATTACAAAGCCATACACAACCACATTTTAACCACAAAACAAAAGTCATGTATTCTGTTCCATTCTCTCTCTCTATGTATTAATCCAAGCTAGGCCATAAAATGTTAGCAATCTTCACTTCCATTGTTACAAGTTGTTGTTTTAAACTGACTTCAAGAACAATAGGCAAACTGGGAGCAATATTTAACTAACACCAACGACAGTATTAGTTGTTTTGTAGTGGTACAATTCCATTGTTTCATTTACGGGAGAGCAACTGTAAGTGGAAACAACAGAACAGTGTTAGTGATTTAAAATACTCCCTTAAAGTTCAGATTGGAATCAAAAAATAGCCAGATTTTTGGAGAAATATATAACTCTGTGAATACATACGGTGTACATGCATACACATGCAATATAATATAAACGACATGGCATTGTCAACATATCAGGAAGTATCAGTTTGTAATGCTATTTTCTGAATATTAGGAATGAAACTGGGTGAGACTGAGTAAAGAATCAAACTGAAGAAAGAAGCCCATGTTGTTATCTATTATTACTGAGATATTGTCCTTTGTCCTTGTTGGTCACCTCTGCCTGTTAACATGGAGACAAACTGCAGCAGGAATGTGAAATTACTCACAAGTTGAAGCTCACTGCCTGGGATTATCCTCTGTGTCTGTGACAATTTGTGTAAAACACTTTCGTTCTCATGAGTGTTTGGTATAATGCCATGGCTTGCTGTGTATGTATAATGGTCTAATCAATTATTTGCTGTCAGGCTGAGGATGTTTCCACACCTGACTTTGCCCTTTAGCTCACCTGGAAAAGGTATCAGATGCCGTGGAGGTGAGCTGTTTATTGGCAATTTTCTTCCCTGCCATTAGTCTTGGAACTAATTGGACTAAAAAATACACTGTGGACTAATTTGATTCAATTGTGTGGGGTGTCTGTCAATATGTCTGCCCTTCAATTGCTTCCCTGACTAAATTCATCTTGTTAGCTTGGTGTCTGTCTTCCCCCTTAGGTCAACTGACTGATGCAGACAGGCAGAAAAGCTGTTTTTCATGCAGTAAACTGAGCTGAAATCAGGGATTCCTCACACGAAGGTGCCCAAAATGGAGATGTACTTCATCTCTCTTACACACACGCAAACACCCAAACACTCATATGCATAAATGCAGGTACCCACACACTTAGTCATGCAGAATTTGACTCCAATTAGCTGGCCACTGGTGTCTCTCCTCTTCCCTCATCAGTGCAGGAGTGAGAGCCTCATCATTAAGAGAGCATGCTTAATGACGACAGGCCTTACTCTCTCTCTGATGCAGGCACTCTTTGATATTCCAGAGGTAATCCTGCACACCTTCAGTCTGCCTGCCCCATTACACAGACTTTCACCCTCTATCTTGCATTCCTCTTTAAATCTGGGCATGCAACACAGCTGCAAGTAAAAGTTGTAATGTTTTAATTTGAGGTGAAACAAAACATTTCAAATAGACAAGAAGGCTGTTTTGAGCTGCGTTTTCTTGAAATAAAATGATATAAATATGAACTTCATATTTTGGAGCTTGCCACCACATCACTTTTAGAGATACACTCTGGTTAATATGTGAATTTGAATATAATTGACATTACATTGAAATGCATGCAGGGATTAATTTAAGGTCATGTTAGTAGAAAGCATGGCATGTTTCCACCGGCTCTACTAGCCTCGCCTTGGCACGATTAAGTTGCGTTTCCACTAGCATAGTACCTGCATGGTACTAGGTACTTTTTTAGTACCTGCTCTGGCGAGGTTCCAAGCGCGCTGAGTAGGTACTATAAGTGACGTCGCCAGACTGCAGGCTACTGACTGGGTTCTGACTGAGTGCCGTCACCGGAAGTGACGTCCGACACAGAAATTAAGCCAGTGGTCAACTGTAGATCAGTTACAAAGACTAAACAATCCTAAAAACGTGGCTTAATCTCCAACAATTACCAATGTCTAAAATCGCAATATTTAACAGAGGAGCCTGGTGTATTTATTTTGCGAGCGGCATCACAGCCCTGCCGCTGTATTTCAGTCCAGCGACTGTGCCAGACGGAGTCCGTGCTCCGGTCATAGAGGAAGTACTGAACAGATATTTTTAATTAACTGATTCTAGTGATTCAGTTACACTGAAGACAACTGCTTTAAAAGTCACTAGTCACTTGTTTGTGTGTGTGTGTGTGTCGCGTGTGAAACGAAGTCACTGCAGTTTCGTGCAGCCGTACAGTAATGACTCCGCCCACATTGAGTAGGTACTATTTTGTAGTGGAGATGCAACCTCAACCATGCCATATCACGCCGTGCTGAGGTGAGGCGAGCCGGGACCATTGTGGAAAAGGGCCATTAGTGACATCTAATGTTGAGACTGTATGCCACTGTAGTTCCCCGAATCACTTCGGGGAACTACAGTGACCCTTAGATATCGTTCTTCTCAAAACATGAAATGAATGCTCTCGCTGTTTTGTCCATTTTGGCTGCTGTGGAAATGTGGAAGTGCAAAATGGCAGACTTGGTTAAGGCTACAAAAAAACAAATTAATTTGATTTATGAGTTATACAAAAATATGAGTATATATTGCATTTCTGCCAGTGCACCTTCCTTTATGTTACAGAAAAAAAACACTGTATACAGTATGCATTTGTATGTCAATGGGTGTGAATGAGTGAATGGTGAATATTGTAATAGTGTGTAGAGGGGCCATCAATACTATACAGATCATATTTAATAAAGGACCGATGTGTAAAATCATAGCACACAACTCAGTGGTAACAGCTCAGTCTTTAAACTATTTATAGTATTGTACTGCATGCTAATATTACATTTTTAACTGACTGCATTGAGAGGTTAAAACTGTTTATCTGTCTTTGTCTCAGTTACATTGTCTTGATAGAGTAAAATAAAATTGTCCCTGTGTTTGATGATTTATTTAATGAAGCTTTGCATGACCATGCAGGACATGGTAGTCATAGTCATGTCCCGGGCAGTAATCAGCTGACAGCCAGCTGACCACAGTCTATCAGTTAGGCTCAAATCACAGACACCGCCCTCCAGTACTCATTTCTTGCTAAACCAATGCTGTCTCACACTGCTGCTGCTGGCAAAGTTTGGCCGACAACCACCCCAGCCTCCATCTTTCTGTATCAGAGTCTAACAGGATCAGATGTTACATTTGTTAAATTAAATGCTATTTAATGTCCTGCTTTGTCTCACACTTTTTCCTCCCTCTTTGGCTTATATATATTGGCAAGAATTTGGCTTCATAGCATATTGTTGGGCCAATTCAATGAGAGCTGAGCCATCAGTGAATCAAGTCTAACTGTGTTTCCATTTTTGCAATAAATGGTTTAATTATGTCAAAAGTGTTCCCAAATGAAAGTTCTTGATTTATTGTTTTCGTTCTCTTTTTATGGAGTGGACACTGCATGTCTGTGAACAACTGTGCTTCAATAACATAAAGCTCCACTATTCAAAAAGCAGAAGTAGAAGTACATGAAGCATGAGCGCAAATCTAAATATATCAAACAAACAGACCACTTGTTCCACTTGACCTGTTTTAGTGCTGTTTTCCATTCTTTACCGACAATTCAATTCATTGTTCAATTGAATGCTCCTCTGTGATTCCTCCTCTCTTTAATACATCATATAATTAGGTCCAATTATTGCTAATAACTTTGGGCAAAAAGCCTTTGTTACCAAGGTTGGTTTGGTCTGACAAAGCTTTAAAGCAGCTCTGCCCTCATCTTACTCAACGGCAGTTAATTATGTCCATGCATAAACCCTCTAACCCCCACCCACCTCTCCCTCTCGCTGCCATTGTCTCTTTTATGCAGGCACACAAATACACACCAAAAGCAGTGGACATATTTTAATGGTCCATTTCAACACACTCTCATGGTTAATAAATTTGAAACAAGAGGCTCTTTGGTCCGTAAACCCATGGCAATGAATAATCACCATAAAAGTGCTTTCTCACTGGGCTAAGCTGGATGCAAAATGCAGCTACACATGTTGGCATCTGCCATCTGTAGGTTTTGTAAGTCTTCATTTGGGATTCATTGCTAAATAATCTGATTTCTCCGATGTTTGGCCATGGATGTGGTGTGAAATTGACTTACTCTCATGTTTCACTCAATCAGGTCGCCTTTCATAAATAAACGTCAAATATGTGCTTAGCCACGGTGAAGTTGGAAATTTGAAGAGCCAGCCACTGAAACAGATGTTCATGGTGGTTGCTGCTCATGGCTTTATCGAAGACATCAACAATAAGCAAGGAATGACAATGACTTCAGGACCTGCCTTTGCCTTTGAAAGAGTGATCAAACCACATAACATCAAATACTTGCCATGCAAAAAAAAAACATGTAAAACTGTTCTATACTCACTATGAAGACTTTAATTACTTGTAGAAAGGTAAAATGTTTGCTCTACAGCTTCGACAACCTACATTCTTTTCCAGAACAGAGATGTAAATCCAAATGAATAAACTGTCATATTACCTTTTCATAGCTTTAACTGCTACCTTTTATCTACCTACTGTCACCGTACCTTCATGTCATGAGTCAAATCTGCTGCTAAAAGTTAAAGCTCTTCCAGCTAGAATATTAGCAAAAACATATGACCTACCTCTCTGAAATCAGAGTGCCCTGTCTCTGACTATGAGCCGCTTAATGTGGTTGGAACACCATTTTCTGTTTGTATTTGAATTGCGGGCAGCAGCTTTAAACAGAGGGCCACTAAGACCTTGAGAATGAGTGGCAGCTAGGATGATTAACACAGCTATGGGGATGGTGAAGGAGACTTACACAGGGATACACTCACAGGCTCCCTGCAATGGATCAAGACCGGCTATGCACAAATGTTCTTAAGGGATTTACATCCCATAATTGTTACTGCAGCAAAGGGTTAGCAGTGTATGTGACAGCAGTGTTGGTGGATTCACTAGAAAACAAAGTAAAGAGATGCACCATTTGTCACTGGGGATGTGGGATGTGGTAGGCTTACAAAAATCCATGCAGCACCACGTCACAACTTGCTACCTATAGTTCCAGAGCGTGTTAATAGTTTTATCTTATAATTGTTTATAAGGGGCTAAGACAGCCATTATCATAATGTTTTATTGTTGATAAGACACCTAAAGCAGAAGTCACTGTATCCCCACACCCTGATGTATACATTGCTCTGTCTCACTGTCCAAACACTGTAGTGACCTATTCTTTTATGACATCAATTTGCATAATAATGCTCTCGTTGTACGTCAGTGTTCAATTAGCTAACTCCCACCATGACACTCACAGAACAAACATTAAGGGTGTAAATGATGAATGAGCTTCATCATGATACACTAAAAAGACATGTTGACACAGATATCTACCACAGTTTGATTCATTTCAATACGATTCATGGGTGACTTTCAACATCAATTTTAGTTGCGGTTTGTGTGTTGATTTAAATGACCTGAGTTGGCAGAGAAAAGATTAAATCTTAATTTCACTCCATTGAAATTAATATAATAAGGGTCTCCTCAAGAAGTTGGGCACGTCAACAAATTGGCCCAGATATATGCATTGTTACAACCCAAAGGGATGGATGGGATATTTTTGTTAACCTGTCCTTTATTTTTACTTCTACACATATTTAACGTCTAACAACTACAGAAACTTTGGCCACTGACATCTTTACACTATACCATCCCAAGGTTCTCCATGCTATCCTCAACATGTGACCACATCATTTCATTATCATGACAAAGAACGTCATCACCTGCAGTGCATCTCTTCAGTGAGAACACTATGCATATTTCAGTTTGTATCCTCTGTTCTTCTTCTTCTTCTTCTTCTTCTTCTTCTATTTCCATATGCAGTGATGTGTGTGTTGTTAGGTATTGAGCTGGAAGGTTACAGTTTTGAATAGAGTATGTAAATGTAGGTGAATATTGCTGAAGTTGTGCATCATGGTTAACAAAGGCTGATGGAGGTATTCATGCCTTTTGTGCGGCAGGAATACAGACAGTTAAGTCTACTATTAGGTGAAAGTGTTTTGATTTTGGCGGACATTCTACTGAGACGAGCGTGGAAATAAAAAATTACAAGAAAGTGAAGGACAAAAAAAAAACAATTTTTTTTCTTTCTTTCGTTTTTTTTTTAAACTACACAACTTAGTAAAGGACATGGACAAAAGCTATATCCAGCCACCGTGCACCTTGCTGCTGCTTTTCCATTTCCTATACATTTTATGATTTGTATTCACACCCCAATGCCTGCACTAGTGAGTGTGTGTTTATCTTTCTGAAGTTGAGGCCTTCCCAAATGTTGATGTTAATAGTTGTTTTCAGAGGCTGAATGTCCCCCTTGGTGAATGTTATCTGTTTCTCTGGCTCATTCTGTCTCCACTGGCGCAGTGCAGATTAGTTAGCTTCTACCAGTTGGTACAGTCTGTGGCTCCAAACGTTCACTTAATGAATTGGCAGTCATCTGTGTGTGTGTGTGTGTGTGCGTGTGTGTGTGTGAGAGAGAGAGAGAGCGAGCGAGCGAGAAAGAGAGAGACTAACCACAGGCGTCCAAGTCTGTTCATTAGCAGGCTTAGCTAACAGAGGGAAGCATGTAAAGATGACTGCTATTAATTTACTATCTCTCTGGTCTGCCTTGCCCTTCCTCCCTCTCTCTCTCTCACACACACACAGAGTTGAGACTTCAGAGGACATTACATTGACTTCATCTGATCTCGGCTGTAACTACAACTTGTCGAACCGTGACTGTGTCCTAACCCTAAACATGCATGTAGTCATCACAATTTACATCTCCGGGTGTTAATGTTCTCCCTGAAATAAGGCGAGTTCTAAGTGTGTCTGAAGAGATTTAGGTCCCCACAATGTCAGAAATACCTGAACCACACACACACACACACACACACTCTCGCACACGTGATGAGGAAACTCGGTGAAGCCGCTGCCTTCATGCATTACTTTCCATACAAATCTACAAACACACACAACATAACACACAGACCCAGACAAAAATGAACATGAGGGCCGAAAGTGTTCATATTGAGGTTAAAGGATGCTTCTGGGGTGCTACTCTTCATCCTCTTGCTTTGCCGTCATCCTAGTGGGTTGGAAATGTGCATCAGTGTGTGTGTGTGTGTCATCTCTGCATGTAGAACCAAGATTGCAGAGCTTTCACAGTGGGGTGAGGGGAGCCAAGTTTGTGTGTATGTGTGTGCTGTCCCATTGGGTGAGACTGAAGCCAACTCCAGGAAATGGATTGGCATGGAAGACCTCGCCAGGGATTGTGGGGTGAAGATGAAAGAGTTCCTTCACACACTAGAAATGCTCTCTCTCGCTCTTTCTCTTATTCTCCTTCTTTCCTGCTGCCTGCCTCTCTTCCATTTATTCCCTCAATGCTTCGGGATTGATTCATGCCATTTGCGTTCCACTCATATGGATGAGATATGTATAAACTGACAGTGAAGTCCAGGATAAATGTCACTGAGATTCCATTTAAGCCTGAAGTGACTCATATCTGCTTTTTGTCAGTCACTGTGAATCGGAAATCTGGTAGTAAATTCAGATTTTTCGGCAAAATCAGACAACAATCAAGGAGAGTGTTGTCCTTCAGAGCTAAATCCCACCAAGATAATTTTGCCGCAACATCTCCCATGCCTGACCTGCTTCAAATGGACACACAAATGTGTGTTCCGTTGCTGTCGATGACTACAAAATGGTACAAATGTGCATGTGTCATTTTGGAGGGCAGTCGCATGCACAAGGAAATCAGATGCAAAGACACCTGTACTTATTAAGGTGAACCATTTAATCTGATCACTAATGACCTGGAAAAATGTGGCTCATAATCAGAGCAAAGCCAATGAAACACTTACAAGACACTTTCATCATGAGTAAGGTTTGTATACCTTTATTCACCTGATCTAAATAATGGTTCATACCAATGTGGAAATGCCATATAGGATAAGACAATTAGAGAAGTATGCATTCATCATAGCTGGGATTAAAAACTGAATGGTTGTGTCCAAAGGGGAAACAAAATGTGTGCTTACTGGTGTCAGTTTTTGGATTTACTGTGAGATACATTTGTCTTATAGCAAGAGAGGTTAGTTTCAGCCTGGTGCGGGATTCCTGGTAAAGAATGAAACTCACTTTTTTATTGCAATCTAAAACACTACTTGTAAATAAAAGGAGTAATAACTATGTTAGCTGTAGCCACAATGGTAGTATAATTTGCCACATGCAGAGTTACTGAACTATAAGAAACCCTACAAGAATTGCATTTTTTTCATTTCTCCGTCTGCAGTAATGTGAAGCAAATCAAACTTGTTGACTGGAATATTTAGTTGGTCATTGGCACATTTGACTTTGAACGGAAATTGGTTGCTTTCCCCCCCCCTGCCTCCACGAGTCCTGACTTCACCTACCTAATGACATAATATGAATTCATTCGCATTCTGGTCTTGAAAAGTCAGCAAACACATGAATTTTCCAATTTTTGTTTTTTATATTTTCATATGGCCATGTAATTTACTGTCATACTGTATGCATGAACAATTTCAGGGACCTCTGACTCTCTTGCCATCATTTGCAGCAGCACCTTCCATTCCTGTAATGGTCACAGATATTGTAATTGTATAAAACATAGCTGCTAGGGAACATGTAATCAATATTGTTGCATGGTGCTGGTGCACAAAAGTTAAAATTATAAAGAGGAAACATTTATGGGTATTTTCCAACAAAAAAAAAACAAAAAACAGGTGTGTTCAAATTTGAAAAAGAAGTCCTGCTGTTTGGGTTATTTTTGTTTGTTCAAATTATATGTTTTTGGGAAATATCAGATACAGATGCACATGCTGGGAGAGCAACACTCAGCCATGAGTTGTGTGTCTGTGTGTGTTTCAGTGTGTAGACGACGAGATGCATTTGCACGTGCTGTGTTGTTTCTGTGATTGACATGTAAAAAGCCACTGATTATCTTTTAGATAATTACTGCTGTTGAGTGCACAATGTTCGCTTCTTTGATTGGACGACAGCACGGAGATGCAGTGAACTCTTTGCTTTGTCTTTCCCTCAACCCTCTTTCCGTAATTTTCATTTTGAACATTTGTCTCTCCAGGCTTTATACCAGCCAGACCGGTTCCACTATGTTTTAAAGACATTTCTGTGAACAATGTTTTGTTTTACATATGTAAGATTTGGATGGATACTGAAAAGTAAAATAGGAGTACAAATTATTTCTTTTAAAATCATGTTTGCAGGATATATTCTTGGAAATAGTTTTGCCAGATATATATTGGAGGATACTTAATTACTGCCGAGAGCAGGGCTTTATTTTTTTCGTTCAAATCAATTTTTAGATGTCCTTCAAGGCCCATACAAAATTATTAAACATGCTCATGTCTCGGGGTGCAGCAACACACTGGTAGCGATGATAGCTGTAATGTTTAAAAAATGAAATATTGTTCACATTTCCATGATATTCTGTTCATATTACAATCTAATTTAACTGTGTATCTTAAATTATTTCTGTTCATTTCTAGATGTAGTTTGTATTTATATCCAGGAAAGTAAAACCAACTACTATAATTTTATCTCTTATGTGTTTCTGTAAGCAGACACTACATGGGTTATTACAGCCTTTTTCAAACTGGGGGGCGGGGAGACTCTCCGGGGGGGCGCGAGTTCTGTTGTTTGTCCTAACTTAAGTTTAGCAGGCGGAACTTTTGGTCTTGCTGTAAGCTGGACTCATTTTAAGTGACGTACCACAACAAAACCTATAGTGGTGGCAAGGTTTGGATAATAGAGAAGTTTCTGAGGGGCAAAAAGAAAACTGTGCAACTAACAACAAGCCAATGTCAGCCAAACAGAACAATGATTCACGACGACCAAAACCCAAGACCAGAAAATGCCACCAAAGACCTCTCTGTGTGTTGTGTCTCAAAACATTGGCAGGGGACAGCATTTGTACTGTTAAAACAAAAAAAAAATTGCACAGCAAATGATTGATATTTATAAAGTATTCTTTGTTTTCCAAATGTGTTTACTGTTTAAAAAATGACGCTATTATAGTTATAATTGCACATTTCATATTTTTATTTGAAAATTGCTTGACAAACTCTTTGCTCCATATAACAAAAATAATATTAAAACTGAATAACTTTGGTTAGTGGACAAAACACCAACATTTAGTAGTCATCAAGAAGATAATCATCATATTAATTGATTGTGAAAATAAAGAAAACTAGAAATGAAATACTCACTCTGAACTACAGCTGCAACTGAATCAAATTTTGATGCAGATGTGAAACTATAGTGGCACAAATTACATTTAACAGTAATTCATTACAAGTACTATGGTGGTAATTTAAAACATGAATGGTGAAACAGGGTGTTCTATGATTACTGCGTCATGTGGACAATACCTTCTAGTGGTGGCTATTTCTCACCCTTATTGTTTTGTCCCTGTATTCTTTGAGTTTCCATGCTTACCATTTTATTTGTTGTTTCTTTTGACTAAAACAAAAGAGAGGCACCAAATGGACAGGAGAGTGTTTATTTATTAGTCAAAATCACTGGATCCGATCTGGTGTTTACTTATTCTTTAGAGAGAGTTTTTGAAATAGCTTGAAAACGGCACAAATGTGTTGTTAACAGCTTCATAGTTTAAAACATCTAAAGATATTGGTCTGATAATTTGTGATATCGGTATCTGTATCGGACTGTATCGTGCCATCCCTGACCAAACTAACATTATATGAGCATGTTAGAAGATTCTGTGCAAATGTGCACTTTTAAAGAGCTGCTGGCATGGCTGCCGTCTCTTATAAGCAACAAGGTTAAATGAACACATTAATTTTAATTCCATGTCCGACCATACTCATACCACATTTTTTTCTATTGTTTTCATTTGATCTTTATCAGTGTTTAACTCCTTCCGATCTCTCATGCATTCTTGTCACCCCATGTCTTATGACAGCTGCACTCTATCATCTCTGCTTCCTCAGATTGTTCCCTTAAATAACTGCTGCACCTAGCAACACCTGCCCCCTCTCTACGCAATAGCCCACCTCCACCCATGACAAAACACAGACATTCATGCACAGACGCATTGCACGCACACACACACACACACACACACACACACACACACACTGTCCGCCTCTTGGGGCCACGTTGGCAGAGGCAGAACCTAGTGCAGATGGCATGTTTGGGGCCTGTGGCATAAAATAGTGAGAGATGAAACTGTTAGAGGGCAAGCCAGGGAAGTGTATAGATGTGTTTGTATGTACAGCGCACAGGGGCTAAGCCAAAATGACATAATGTATGCAAAGAATGTATATAATGGTAAATATTTTACGAGATTCATCCCATTTGATTAACATACACACATAGGTCCATACATAATAAAACAAAGCTGTTTGGTGCGTGACTCTGCTGTGTATATGTGATTTACTCCCTTTATCTGCGCATGACAGTATGGAGAACTATATATCAGAGGTTATTTTCATAGTGATGAAAGACATAAGGTCATGTTGCACAACTGGCAGTGTATGGTTATGTCCTCTCTTCTCCGTGTGCTTTGGTGAATCTTTGTTCTTTAGTTCAATTAAGTACATTTTTGAAGTCAAATGAAACTATATTATTGTTATTATTATTATTACCCTATGTGCTCATTCTAATATGCTGTGTTTTCTTGTTGGAAAATTGACTGTAATGATCTCTACAGCACCATATCCGTGACAGTCTCATACCGTTGCGCTCCTAAATATAGGTACATTTATTACTGTACTGATCAGTACATGTACTGCAATGAAATACAATTACATGGACATGGACAGTATTGTCAAAAAAATATATAAAGTTATATTTTCATATTTTAGATGAATCTTCTCCAGTTCCTTGAACCCTTCCTGCTTTCATTGCTGGCCGTCTAATGTGACTGTAACTTATTTCTGCCACTGACTCATTGTATTCAGAGAGTGAAAAATGAAAGGATGCAACATTCACACAGGAGTCGGCACATGAGCACAAGAAGGCGATCAGCTCATGTAACTTTACTTTCAGAAAATACTCCTTGGGGGTGTGGGTTCATGAAGTCCATGATTATTTTTCCATTGGCTAGATGAATACAATATAGTTTTACCCATTCCTATGGTGGTCAGATATAGACTATATCATATACTGTATTCAAAGCACTAGCCAATTTGAATTCACTCAATATTAAATGAAAGTGGTAATCAGCAGTTTAATTTCTTCTTCTGGGAAGATTATTTTGAGGCCATGAGGCAATAACATGAAAAACACAACATTTATGCATTAGGAAAGTTGTAAAACTGTTAAATGTTCATTAAACTATTTGCTGTGGGTTAGTGTTAGCAACATTGAAAATAAATGTCTCAATCAGTTCACTCAGAAACTCTCTCCAGGATACTATCTGTTGCGGACATTCATAGTGTTTGCCTGCATGACCTTCTTCATCAACATCAACAATGAGTTTAATGATTACCACAGTCTAGAGTCTTGTTAAATAGCTGAGGACTCTTTATGAACCACTGCAGGGAGAAACTCCAGCAAAGAATATGAATTACATCTACAATCTCTGCCCTGATAGAAAAATCCAACACTATCACAGATGAACAATGTCAGACGCTATTGCAGTTAAGACCTTTTATTTTGCTACAGTACATATTTGTACGGAAAATGCCTTCGACATTATTTTGTTCAAACACTATTTTGTGAAGGCACCTGAAAGAGTCATCTGCTTAAAAGTGATATTTGTGTAGGCAGTGTCATTTGCATAAACCCAGTATGAACTTGCCATGCTGTATGGTGATTATTTTAATATTAATGAATATAAATGATGAACATTTCAGAGGAACTTCCTGAAACCTGCCTTCAAATGTGTTTCTGCTTCCTCTGGTTCTGCATGGTTACTGCATAACAGATGGCCACAAGACAACAACCGCAGGCAGATGTGGGTGGTGGTCTAGACATACAGTCGAGTGACAGCTCTATCATCTGTTGTGCTGTGGAAACCCTGTTAAGTCAGTTGCCCACGATAATGTGAGACTATATTATCTTTAAAAACATCTATGTCTTGTCTGGAAGTGAGCATGTGTACATGATTTATCATATATTACATTCCTGCTGTTCTGTTTTGATTGTGCGATACCGGCGGGACCAAGGTGTTTAGAGCAGTTAACATTCAGGGTCTACCATTTGTGTGAGCTGGGTTTTAGGGGTGTTTTGTGCGGTTCGGTTTTCACAGTGAATTCCATTCCTCGCCTTTTACAGTAAAAACTGCAGAGGGCAATTCATAACCACTAGGAGACACCCAACACACACCTCAATAGAATGCCATCCTATACAGTGCTACACATATTACACAAGTCCTATTTCATGTTAGAGCCAAATGCTGTTTGCAACTATTCAAGCTGTGGTTGTTAAAACATGTTGTTACTGAGCTGCCCATGGACCAGCAAAGGCAAGCATTTAACAACAGGGGAAAGCTGAATGCAGCCAATGATCGAGTTGTTGTTTGTTTGGGGGTTTAACTCTCAAGGTAGTTCTTTGTATTTTATCATAGGAGGAAATAGCATAGTAAATTATCCATAGAGATGTATCAAACTTTTTTTTCCATCTGTCTATGACCCAGAAGCATGCAGGTTCGGATGACTCGATGCACACATAAGTGTGAGTGTACTCTTAGTGCCAATGTTGGTATATGAATGTACAGTATGTGTTGATGGGCTAGCAACCAAAGGAATATCCCCTGGTGTAAAATTAATTGGCGCAATTATGGAAATGCTCATAGCCTGGTGACGTTTCAACAACTGTGGCTCACAATCTAATGCAAGTGGTGAGCAATTCTCTTTCCTTTGTCACATCTATTGTTAGTCATGACAGCCCACATGTACTTTTTTTCTTCTTCTACTTCCAGCTTCTCCACAGCAGATCATCTGCCTCCGTCTTGTCCTATCCATTGTGTCCTCTCCTGTTACACCAACTGTCATGTCCTCCTTCAAAACATGGTCTTCCTCTTTTTCTCCAGCACTTTGTCCAATATAGTCACTATCCCTCATCGCAACCATATGATGCGTCGAGTCTCATATGTTAACTGCAAACCCTGCTGTTTATGTGGAGAAGTGATTGGATACATCACTTGGTGGTGCTTATGGTCAATACCACCACATTTTTAGTGTTGAAGTTCATTTAAGTCAAACGCTCCATGAAAGCACTACACAAAGTTCCTTTGGATATTTTTACAGCGTTTTGCTGGCACAAATGCTGCCTGACCTTTGCAATCACATCATCATTTGCAAATAAAATACTCTGTCTTGTCGACTTTAATCTCTCTCCTGTCTCTCATGCTCCTCTGTGGCTGTCAGGGAAGAGAAAATCTATCTCTGTTTTTGACCTGATATGCAACTCGGTATAACCCATGGCTGGATACACACAGATCACAGTCCCTCCCTTCTTTTAACCCCACATCAACATGGCCACCTCTGCACCCAGGCAAAAATCAATACCACCGTTTTCAATGAAATAACTTCTAAACAAAATCCAATAAAGGGCATTCTTCATATGACTTTTTACTACATTCTCAGTTTGTTGTCTAGCTGAAGGACCATCCTTTTGTAGAAGAGATGCCTGCTTCTTACCCTAAAGTTGTACAACATGCTTTGGCTATATTTCACCAAAAGCATGCTCACACTCAAAGGGTATTTCCTAAATGTAGAATATGCTTTAAACTGACCCATTTTAGTGTGTGTTCTAAAAGGATAGTGCAGAACAGTGTAGATAATACAGCTTTGCGATCATAATTCAGAGTTAATGGATGGTATAAAAGGTAATAAAAGGTTTGGGACCACACTGCTAAAGCTCACATATCTTTTGAATAGCACCCATTGTTGTATAACTTTGTTAGAAACATGATGATATAATTATAACATTCCACTGTTGAAAAGGAAGCCTCAGTTCTGCCACATTTTTACTGAACTGTGCCACATGCTTAAACTTTGAGCACCTAAAGATGGAGTGTCAACCAAAAACAAAAGGGACCGAGGAGAAAACCCTGTGGATTTGTATCCCCTGCTGCGGGAACGCGCATGCATTCAGCGAGGTGGAGGCGGGGTTTTGTAAAGTAACCTGGCTTTAATATTCTGTTTATATGCCGCTCGCTTAATAATGATTCCTTGCAATGCCAGGCTTTTGAGAATATCTCTGAAACTCATTCCCAACTAAAATAAAACTCAATTACGCTCGCTTTACTTGTGCAGCTCTCCAGGTATTTAATGATAATGTTATTAATATTATTAATTTGGTTTTCTCCAGGTTCTCCGGTTTCCTCCCACAGTCCAGAAAGATATTGATTGATATATTTATTTCAAAGGATTAAAAATCGATACAAATGATGAATAAACAAATGAATCAAAACAATAATAATAATAAAAAAATAATAAAAAAGGCAATTTCAATATAATATACATTTGACTTCACCAAATAAATGAAAGACTATTATTTACTTGGGATACATCTTATTATTATAATAGATTTTCATTATGACACACCAAATCTGAGGGCAAAAGTACCTGTGTTTGCCATCTTGTCTTTGTCTATTTGTCTGTTTAGGTTGAAATGAGTAGCACCAAAGGTTTTTGCTCTGTACCAATTCAGTGGAATGTGTAGCTCATTCCTCGCTGATAATCTGTGAGTCATCCAGACGAGCCTCCAACTCATGCAAGACTTGGCAGAGACGTGATGAGAACTGGCCACAGTGGATGGAGATGACACAGTGTGCTTGAGAAATGGTGTAGAGAGGACAAATCAATCTGAATATAAAATCCCTGGCAACAAACTGCCGATCACATTTCTACACAATAAAGACACCACTGATAATTATACGAAAAATAAATTAGGTCATACTAATGCAGAGACTTTACGAACAATTAATTGACCAATGAGGTACGAACACGTCGCTGCATTCTGCATTCAGTGGAACACATGCAGAACACACACCTGTTGTCAGCATTAATGGTTTTGTTTATAATAAAAGAAGGGAATAGCCACAAAGCTGCAGCCTGTATATTTGACATCATTTTCCTGGACACACCGGCTCACACTCGCAATACACACAAGGAACAAGCCGTCCCATGCAGTTGATGTGTTTCACAAACATACAAACAGAGACAAACCCTCACACACACACACACACACACACACACACACACACAATATACTGACAGTGCCAGCTCGTGACATTTCTGAACATGCCATAGGGACGATTGTTTGAGGGTTGGCGGAGGGCTAAGTGTCTGTCTGTAGGCCGGAGATAACGGCTGTCACCTCCCGGAGTCCTCTCGCTCACACACACACACAGAAACAGTCACATACATGAAAACAGAAAAAAAAAATATACGCCGTTTCCCTCTCACACACAGTCCACAATTAAACCATCCATCTGCTGTGACAGTCAATGCTTGTCAGTTGACCATTCAGTGGAGCTCGATATCAATACAGTCCCTCAGTCTCTCTCTATGCTGCACTCTATTGTTGCAGTGGCGAGATGGAAATAGGTTTAACAGTTGGTAGAGCGACGCGGCCTGTGAATAGAGCTGGCTTATGGCTGTGTGTATACCATTGTGTCCCTCTGCTGTCTTTCAGCTCGAGAGCTTTAAAAGTGCTGTGATTATGGCAGGAGCGGTGATGAAACATTGTTTTCAGGCTATCGACTTTGGCACATGTAGTGGAAGAGGTGTGATTCCAGCGGAAACAAGCACTTGCAGTGTGTTGTAATGTGCTGTGCATGTGTGTGTGTGTGTGTGTGTGTGTGTGTGCGGTGTGAGGGAACAAGCGCAGAGATACACCTGTCTTTTTACACAGCAGACACAAAACTGCCACCTTTCACTAATGTACTGACATATTTCTTTCTCAGGTAATCACTTTTTCTCAGTCAAGCATGAGGAAGGACAGGCTCAGAGAAGGGGGGAGGAGAGAGAGAATGAACCATTGAAAGAATAACACCAATTTCTGGGCTCCATTGATTTCGACAAATGGCTACACGTGATGGCGAGGGTGGTACGATCGGGACAATTTTCAGCCAAATAAATGTAGAGCTGTGGTGTTAGAGATCAGCTGGGGAAATAGAGTGTGTTTCTGTATTTGTTTGTGTGTGTGTGTGTGTGTGTGTGTGCACCGTGTGTGTTTAAATGTAAGGTCCAAATGAGATTGGTGGACCACTTCATTAGGAAATGCAGTATATGTTGTCTGTTTAGGATCTTTTCTGGCATAAACCTTGTCAGGACCAGTAGTCCTCACTGAGATAAAAAAAAAAAAAACTTGTGAGGCAGAACCTAATTTCTGCTTAAGTTTAGGGCTAAGATTTGAATTGTGGTTAGGTTAAGGTAAGGGTTAGGCATTAACTGGTTATGGAAGTCAATGCGAGGAACGCTGTGGGAACCTCTGTGTGTCTGTGAAAGGGAGAGAAAGCGAGGGAGGGAGAGAGAGTTTGCATCCATGCTAAGACTCTGTACATGTTGACATTCAGTAGGAATCCATTTTGATGTCAAGGCCACTCCTTCTTCCTGTACACATGCCCATTCTCTTCCATCAGCCCTCCATCACTACCTTATTCATCCCCATTCGTTCGTCCTTATCGTTCATCCCTCTACTCCTCCCTATTTCATTCTGACTTCCTCCACGAATGCAGAGCTGTCTAAGAACTCTCAGGTGGTTCAAGCCCATTACTTTGGGAGATAGAAAAACATTGCTGAGGTGTTCTGATTGAGGCCTATTAAAATTCATACGCTGTGGAATAAGGCTGGTAAAAAAAATGCAGCTGTGTGGATAAAGGGCGGAGTGGTGCATATGGGTGTTCATATGTGTGTGTGCAAATTTGTCAAGTGTTTAAGAGGAAAGAGAGGAGGTTAGAAAAGAAAATGAGAGTGATAAATGCCTTGTGATCCCATGAGCCTTTCACTCTTTATCTTATCACCATATTTCTCTCCTCTGTTCATGTCCTTTTGGTATTTTACTCCTTTCCTTCAGTTTGATAATATTTTGTGTGTATCCTCACACCCTGCGTAAGTCTTTCGGCCCACATTTTTTCTCATTCCTCACCCCACCTTCCCACGTACATCACACACTGTGAAGTGCCTTCTGTTGGCAACTATCTCCCTTTTCTTCACTAGTTGTTCCTGAGAAAAAAAGAAGAAAAATTCTACTTTTATGGTTATGAAGGCACAGGCTGAAAATTATCAGCACACACTTATTTGCACACACGTGCACATGAAAACACCTGCTACATTGTGTGTCTCCTTGGCTCTGTGTAATACACACACGCACACGGAGTACATTAAGAGGGGGTGGATCAATAAAGAGCAGAGGTCAATAGAGAATGCACACTGACTAGTAAAACGTAGATATCAGAGACTGGCTCAGAGCTGGCCATCTCCTTCACCTCACTCCATTCTTTATCCTCCTCCTTGTTCACCCCCTTCCCTACAATACACTCATCCCTCAGCTCGGCCGCCTGAGACAGATTATCACAAAGGCTGTGAAGAACAAAGTAATGAAAGCGGAGAGAAAATCCATCCACTAAAATGGCAAAAACAAGACAAAATAATCAAAAAAAAAGAAAAGTGGTGACATTTTTGCATATCATCCCATCCATTCCTGCAACCTGAACAAATGGTTTCATGTTGTAATCAGAGATATGTGAACAAAGGTGAATTCCTAACAAATCTGACAAGGCTGTTACTTTTCTTCTAAATGAAACTATATTGAAGCCACACATGAATGCCAGCAGGTCAGTGAACTGCTGCAGCTGTGCCAGTTGTCACTGTAGCCTTTCCACTGAGAGGCGACATGTCTTTAAATAGACTATGATTTATGGGCTTAGCATGTTGGAGAAGTGTAAATGTGATTATATTGTCATGTATGAGTTGTTTTCAGATAAATTAGTATTAGTATTACAGAATGAGTATTGATTGCTAACCTTGTCAAGCTCCACTTTCTGGCATAGTTTACACTCATGCTTGAGCTGCCAGTATATTTCCACCTGAGGGTAAAAAAAACAAAAACAGTATCTTCCTCTGCACCTGTCTGATGCTGGATTTTGGGAAGTAGTCCAGTAACAAACCTACGGTCACTTTCACTTGAGGGGAAATGGTGGGAAAATGGCATTTCTCCTTGGGTGGCTTGAGTAGACACTCCATGAGAAGAGTAGATGCTTAAGGACTTTTTGATCTTTCAAACTGACCTCAGTTCAGCATCACTCATGAACTTTGTGTTCCTGATTCTGACTGTTTTAATCTGTAGGTATCATTACTGCTGAAGTCAGACTACACATAGTGAAGATGATTACAGTACAGTCCAGGGGTTTCGGGACTAGTTGCATCCAAAAATTAATATGGTCATCCAGTGTACTGGAGTGTGTTATAGCGAATGACAATGATGGTGTCTGGGATGCCTCATGACCATCAGTTATTTCTACGGCAACATGAAATAAACCAAGCCAATCGCAACACAGCAAATATCAGACACAGTTTGGGATGGCTGTGTTTGTTGACAGTCTTCTCTCCGCGTGTCATGTTGCTCAACGCCATGGCCAAGTTCCTCTTTCTTCCAGTGTCATCGCGTCAGTCACGATGATTGGTCGGGTTGGGCACCACCGTGTAGTCAGTCATGTCTGTCAGTCAAGTCACATCCCAAATTTATGACTCTGTGGACACCTAATCTGACACTGACCATCATAGCAGACGAACAGATTGTGCAGTCTGACCTCGGCGTTAGTTACACACAGTTTTCCTATACCAAGCAAAGACAGAGGTTCAGGGTGTGAAACAGGAATGAAGGCTCCTTTCTTCCTATGAAATCAAAATAGTTCAGAAACTGTTCTTAAAAGGGTCCACACGGTGGTGCAGTGGCCTTTCTGCATGGAGTTTGCATGTTCTCCCCGTGTGCGTGGGTTCTCTCCGGGTTCTCCGGCTTCCTCCCACAGTCCAAAAACATGCAATGTGGGGATTAGGTGAATTGGACACTCTAAATTGACCGTAGGAGTGAGTGTGAGAGTGAATGGTTGTTTGTCTCTATCTGTGTGGCCCTGCGATGGACTGGCGAACTGTCCAGGGTGTACCCCGCCTATCGCCCGATGTAGCTGAGATTGGCACAGCACCCCCCGCGACCCTCTGGTGGAGGATAAAGCGGTTAGATGATGACTGACTGACTGACTGTTCTTAAAAGGGAATACAGCAGCATAGTGTTGCTAAGAAAAAGAGATAATGGAGGTGATGAGTGCAGAGGACACAGTTTGTACCTCTTGACTTCTCCGTGAAGACTATGCCAATCAAATGTTGTCCAAGTGGTGCCAGACAGGCACAGGTACATGTTTGTGTTTGGCCCGCGAAATCTCTGGTCTGTTGGACTCCTTATTGCTTACCAAATTAGCTGCCTACTACTTCTAGCAACCATAAATGGCTCACATCCTCACACACACCAAACAAGTCAGCATGCACAGATGAGTAAGCAGCTAGTTAGGTTAGTGGGGAGGCTTCCCAGGAGGTACATTTCTATGCAGTCTGCTAGAACAGCTTAATTTCCTGAATATCCTTTGTGGTGTGCGCACAGTTGGCATGACCAATAGGAGGCATGGTTATGACTATGGTCTATTAAAACAATATTAAATGGGTTAAAGAGTGACTCAAATCTGCCAGCATTGTGCAGACTTTGACAGCTGTGCTCATTTCTTCACACTTTATTGACCACCATTTCATGACAATCCCCCTCATTTTTTTAATGATCCTTTACTCTGTCTGTCCACTCCTTGGCTGGGTCCCTGTCACCCCTCCCCGTGTCCCGCCAAAGCATTAGGATCGTACCATCTGGGTTTTGACACACACATTTGTTTAGTCCCCATTGTGCTAAGTGGGTTCATGTGGAATAAAGATTGCCTGCAATATATTGAAAGGGAGTGGGATGTGTAGGGGGACGTGAGATGAGTTGAAGGGGAGGGGAGGAGGAACTGAAGAAGAGTAGGTAGATTGATGATTGATCCAAATAGACTGCACTAAAACACTGACAATGAGAGAGTGAGCTAGAACGAGTATGGAGAGAGAGTGTGTGAGAGAGAGAGAGCTGACAAAACATATGCTGCTCTGTCTGCACCATCAATCTAAAGTTGTGAGCTCACCTGGAAAATGTCAAGCATTAGTGTGTTTGTGCTAGTGTGTGTGTGTGTGTGTGTGTGTGTGTATCAGTGACTGGCTGTGACTATGATGAGTTTCCTCACAACCAATATACATATTCAGAGAAAGTGCACCACTCCATCATCCCTTTCTTCCCTGTGTTCCACAGATCAGGGCCTGAGCTGGCATTGATTTGTGATGCCCGTGTGCACAAGTGCGTGCTGGACTCTGCTGTGTTTCTTGCTGTATTTGCGAATGCAAGTCTTTATAATAGTCCATTTAAAACCAGTGGAACAAAAGCACCCAAGGAATCAGTAATGCAAACAAATCATAAACCTGGTCACAACAAACGCTCCACCACAGCTTGGAAATCAACCATTGAGAATTCCAGTGCTCCTTGAAGTTGCGCTGTCTAATCACCTTAAGCACAACTGGATGAATCATTTAATTGTCAGAAAAATCCCCACAAACAGTAAAAATGTGTGTCCTTTTACAGCTAAATCAACTTAAAACAACTCCAACGATGAATAAAGGTGTTATTTCCAATAAATGTTTCTATTTATTTATTTTCAGGCTAAAGTTTTCCTTGTAAAAAAAAAACGCTTTACTGCACATTATACATTACTTCCCACAGAGAAGTACAAAACCCACAGATCATTCTTCAATGCACAGCACATTTAATTTGTAGATAACATACCCCATTGACTTTGTGCAGCTCTGTCAAAGAAAAATAAAATCCTCCATTTTACACAATTTGTCTCTCCGTGTCTCCCTGTAGAAGCTAACGAGCCCTTTTAAGTTACACTGATAATGATGAAGAAAAAGAAAACAGCCTTAAATCACACTGCTATAGTAAGCCAAACTGTCCTTTTGATCAAAATCCATAATAACATGGCCGATTAAAAATGACTCAGCTGGTTCTGCTGTCATTATAGAAAAGCAGAGGATGGGGAGCAAGAAGTGAGGGATGGACGTAAGAGAATGAGAATAAAATCTATCATAATTAAGCGACAGCATAAAGAATGGAAGTGTGTTTCTTTTTATAGATGACTACTAATTGAGGAGAGAGCACAGAGCCAATTCTGGTGTATATTAGCTTTTAATTACCCTAAACGAAAGCAAAACACACACACACACACACTCAAGAATTAACACTCTCAGTCACACACACACATACACACACACACGCTTATTTGTCCACACAAATTTTGTTCAAGGTTTTAAGTCTCTAGACGGCCTCATAGTTTTAGTGTGAACCCGTCCCTGGTGAGATCATTACTTTTCTTTGGAGGCTTGCATGCTCAGAATCTTAACCAGCTCGTTATTGAATATAGCCTTCCACTGTTTAATAGCATAATTATTACATATTTCATGCCTCTCGCTGGTGGAAAATCTAGCTGAAGTGTGCCACAATTTTATGCTTGAGGGTCCAGTCTTGATGTAAGCTGAAGTTTGTCAGCTTCTATTATTTATTTTTGGCCTAACGAGTCAAACAGCATCTGCTGAGGAGAGCACCGTCATCAGCAGATAGGCATTCATTAATTCATGTGACAAGATGCTACAGCGGCATCTGCCGTGGAAGACAGTGATCGGCGGAAAAGGGATTTCATGATTTGGGGCATACACAGAATAGACTTAAATTAACTAGGGCCAGCTAAGACAAAATACAACTGTTGGTCAACAAGTGAAAAAATGCACTTCCGTTCAAATCATTTAGGGTAGCCTGGTTAACGCCAGACTGCATCTCAGATCGAAATGTAGACCTACAACCAATCAGACCATCGTGATCCGGATGGAGTATGCGGAGCGAAAGAAAACTTATTAACAAACACGCTTGTTGTTTGCTGTTTTCTGGAGCAACGGCTCTCTAGTCATGGCATCTGACAACTTCTGCCCGATGAAGCTCTGTGGAATGGAAGCAACACCCGAATCAACTGGGGATTGTAGGGGTGGGAATGTAGGGTACCTCACAATACAATACAGGATCCACAACACCAATAATCACGCTGTAAATTCCCTCTTCTTCAGTTTTTGTCTATCAGCTGAGCAGCGCCGTCGCAAAGAGACCTCAAGTAGCAATGTCTGGCAAGGGTAACTGGCAGGGACTGTTTACTTTGGAGCGCCTTCATTTATGAATTAAAATATCGATATTCGCCTTGGCGTATCGATTAACGTTTTGCACGAGGAAGGATGACGATGTATCACCAAATCAATATTTTGATTGTGATTGGTTCCCTCTTCGAAGTTGGCCAATACGCCGTCCTTGCCAGACATGTCTGCAGAATGAAATCTAATTGCTGGCAGACTGAGCTGGGTTCACCCAGGCTACATCTAGAAAGAATGTGTCAAGAGATATGAATCCCAGTTAAAAGTTGATCCACGTCAAACGCAAGGGCACTCATCATTTACTACATCTGCATACAAACTACTGCCTTTTCTTATCTAGAGGACGACAGCCAGTGAACCGCAACCTGCCCTGAGGTAGATGATGCACACACAGGCATGGGCCTCAGCTCTTTTGCTTATCGCCTTCATTTTCTCTCTCTCTCTCCCCCTCTCTGCCTTTCTCTCTCTCTGGAGTTTTTGTCAACCATCAGACATCCCTCCCTCTGCCTGGATTAGTAGTCTGTTATGAGAGCCCACGGGGCTATAATGGCTGATGATATGATATGCAGCATGGGTGTCGCTAATGCTATAGGAGGCTAATTAACCTTTGTGTCCTCTGCTTTTCATTTACAGGGGACTTGATTGAAGGGTTAGCATGGTTAGCACACACACACACACACAGCCCTGCCCATCTTTCTTTATGTCACTTAACAAACTCAAGCTAGCACAATGTTAGCTGCTAACACTGTTAAGCTCTCATTAATTGACTTCTATCTTGATTCTTTCACAGACTCATAGAGATGTTGGTCCATCCTCATGTTAGCATCACCCAGTTGCTGCACGTTTGTTGGCTCACATTCCATGAAATCCTAAAGGTCCTCTGTTAAAATGAGATCTGGTGACTGTGGATGTCATTTAAATACAGTAAAAATGTTGTCATGCAGTTTTAAAGGATAAGAATATTGTGACATGAGCTTCTGGAAGTAGCCACCAGGAGATAGTCCACTGGTTATGAAGGGAAGAGACAGGTGACTCACCAGCCACTTTATCTGGTACACCTGTTCAACTGCTTGTTTATACAATAAAATCATATCTGGATTTAAATATGTGTCATCTGTGTTAGTTTTAAATTATTCTTGTAATTTTACAATTAAAAATTGACATATGTTAGTATTGAGCTATCAACTCATAGAACAAACAAATCAACTTCATTACCAAAGACCTACAGTGGCAATGCAAGTTATATTAACATTGATAAAATTACTACTATGAATACTATTAACATGACTGCTACATTACTAAATGTTATGCTTTCTGTCAGGAAATAGCACTGAAGTGAGTCACATTTATTAAGGTAACGCCATTCACATAATTCCAAGGCTATATCGATGAAGTGCCTTAATAAAGGGGCAACATAAAAATGTTCAAGTAAGAAAAGCCTTGGCATGCAGTGAACTGTTGCTATTAAGTGCCTCTCCCACAGTGGCACTAATATGCAGTGCAGCACAACACCACTGCCCTCTCTCTGTCTCTCCACTCTACTGTTCGAAGGCCACATTCAGTGTTTCAAGCACCTCTTTGGCCCAATACTAAATCATCACCACGGGTGTGTCATGTTTTCAATTTAAAAATGCATGTGCTCCACCCACACTACCATCATAAAGGCTCCTGGATACGCAGATGTCACACACACACACACACACACACACACACTCACACCATAGCTATTACTGCTGCTTAGAGTGAAAACATCCTTTTCAATAATACACTTACATTTTGTAGAGGAACCATAATTTACAGCCAGTGCATAAAAAACTGTCAGGTACCCAAATGAATCCTTAGTGCTCTCTGCTTCCATTCGGCCCAGTCCATTAATCATGCCACTGATAAACACAGGCATAATCTGATTGTGTAATAGGGTGCTAGTTTGCATTGAGGAGCACATGCTGAAGGGACCGACACATGCCCACACATACACACAACACCGGACCCACTCTGGTCCCCCTCATGAACACTGGTATGAAAAAGAATGGAACAATTATGGCACAAACCGCTCTGTGAGCATATTTTCAGAATAGTTGTGGAAAAAACAGACAAACAAAAAAAAAAAACATCTTCAACATAAAGTCAAGGATGCTCAAGATGAATGTATTGTCATCTTAACAATAAACTGACTCCCACACACAACAGAATGGATGAATGACTTTACAGGATGTTATGTACATATTCAATATGTGCGGAATATACAAACAAGTACAATTGTGCTTTTAAATGTTCTTCGTCTTTTCTTGGAGCATCTTTCAGTGTTTTTGCAATATCTTGTAGCATATCAATTTCACCTTGTATTCTTCCTATCACCATGTCAGCTTTCAGGGTTTAAGCTATTATTGGAGTGTTCAAGAGTTATCCAAGTGTTTGAAATTAATCCAGATCAGCTGTTTCCAGCCACATTGTCTCATTTAACTGTCTTTCTTTTTAATCTTAAAAAAAACAAACCAAAATAGAAATCATGATTTCAGGGCATCCTTTTTGTCACAATGTTGCAGTTGATTTTGTCACAATGGTACCAGCAATGCTCTTAAGTTTGTTTTTTTGGCTTCAACATGGAGGAGACAGGCTTTTTAGTTGCTGTCAAAACCAAGCTTTACACTAATGACAACTATGATATAAAAAAATAGACTGCAAAATGACCACGTAAAACATATATTTATATATTTCTGATAAACCAAGGTTAAAGAACTTCAAAAAAAGGACTTACAACCAACTCATCATTTGTCCAATTAAAATGTAAGCCTGTTGTTAATTAGGACGTTGCGAGTGTCCTCTAATTAGTATCTGCTTTCATCAGTTTATTTCTACTCACATGGAACCGTGTGTATGGAGGAAAAAGTATGGGGAAAAAAAAGGTTCACTGCGTGTTGTGTTATCAACACGCACGATAACACAAGCTAAGTGTTGATAACCCGCCGCACCAGAAAGTGTGCTTACAAATGACATTGCTAAATAGAAAATAGAAAACCCAATGTATGTGTGAACTCATTTAAAAATAAACTACACAAAAACAGCATTCAATGACCGTCTTCTTCACACTGCAATGTCGCACCAAGGGTCGGAGTTAAAAGTTAATACACAAGCTGTGGCGAGTCGACGCTGAAGTCTCTCAAAGGGAAATGATTCATGTTTGTGACTTAGTTGACATCCTAAGAAAGGCAGAGGTGCGGGAGAAATGATGAAATTACTGAAAGTAATGACGAATGGGAGCAGAACTGCAGAGATGGCAGAGAGAGAACAGGTAGATAAAGGCTGGGAAGGGGGTTTAAAAGGATTAGATAGGAACTGTGATAAGAATATCAACAGATATGAAGGCAGGGTATAAGAAGCCAAGGACGGGTAACATGCAGCCACCTGGAAAATTTCTGACAAGTGGTTGAGAGAATGAGGTGGAGAATAATGGGAAGACGCGAGTGGAAGCGAAAAAGCTGAACGGCTTTGGGAAGAAGTGCTTTGGTTATTTCTATGTCAACCTGTAATGGGATTTTTCACCTGAACCACTGAGACCAGGCCACATGAGCACCTACTGCACATGATGAGATTTCACATGGCTGTGATCCCCAAGGGAGCTGGTTCTATCTTTATTCGTTTGATTCTGGCTTTGATAGGGGTAAAAAAAAAGGTAATTTTTTTTCCACCATTCTCAGAGGGAGAGTTAAGTGCATGATTAGTTGTGTGAGAGTAGGAAAATAGAAAAGTACGGCATAGATCTAACGTTCACTCCCTACGCTCCATGTGACTCTTTGTTGACCACACGTGAACACAAAACAATAATAATTAGAAACATACTAACATACGATCTTATCAATGATACAAAGTGTTGACAGAAGCCCTATTCAGACGGGATTAGTTTTACATGAGGAAGTGGTGTAGAGTCATTATTACCAGAGCTTCTCTGGGATTTTAGTCCCATCTGAAAGTGCCATGTGAGTAATCATCATCGGAAGATTACGGCGACTTTTACGTGGCGTAAAAAGGTCCGGAAAAATGAATAAGGGTGCGCACTGGGTGTTTTACTGAGATTTCTCATCCTGTGAGAATTGGCCATTAATATTACAGATTTCCTGTAGTAAAAGTACATGTCTCCACCTCCCTATGTTAAACTAATCCTGTACGAATAATGCTCAAAAAGCAAAAAAAAAAAAATGTAACTAAGAAACCAGAAAAGGCAGTTTTTAGAAGAGAAGGGTCATGAAAGGTAATCCAGTGAAGTAATAACATAAAAAACATTAGACACCTACCCATCACCATCTGATATTAAAGTTCACACTTCAGTGCAATAGACTGCATAAATATACCACTGTATTTTAACATTGGTGATAAAGGTGTTACTTCGAGAGCTCAATAAAACATTTGAGATCCACTGGTCTAATGGAATAGCTTTAGTAAAATAGCAACAATGTGGAGGCTGCACCCTTCAGTGTGCTGTTACTATATATTATTACTATATATTATTACATATCTTCTCTTGCATGGAATGGTGGTGAGTTGACGCGTGCTAGAGACTCACAAGCAAAGGGTTTAAAGAAGAAGACCTGTCTGCATGTTCTCTGTATTTGTGTGGGTTTTCTCCAAGTATTCCATTTTCCTGCCAATGGTTTGCAGATTAGTATCAGGTGAAAGTGACTCTAAATTGAAGGTAAAGGTAGAATGGATGTATATTTTCTTTAAAAAGGCCCACATTAAAAAAAAGAAGAGATTTGTTTGTAGTATGAATAAATAGTCGTTTCTAAAGTCTAGCCTAGCGGTGCATCAAATTTGCATTACACTGACACTAATGCATTACGAAAAGAACACCATTTGCAGGTATTGTATAATACTGAAAGAAAAATAAATGGCAATAGTTAATCTTGTGTAGTGATGCTTGACTGCTATGGATAAGTCAGCCCTGCATAACATCTTACCCACCTTTATCTGAGAGGGATGTAATGCCACTAGGGGATCAATTAAACCTCTCTTTTCTCCTTTTTACACCTCCTCAAATCAGGAGGTGGAGGATTCCACCACCGCCACCGCCCCTCACTCTCTCTCCTCTGACCCAATTAAGGCCATCTTCAAAAGAGTGTGTTAACACCTTTAGTGGGGATAAAGACGTAGCTTTTTCTGTTGAACTGCGGTAGGATCTAACAGGCTGCCAGAGTTGGAAATGCAGATGGAGAGCGGACTGGAAATGTTTTGTATATCCAGGGTTGTAATGAAATAATAATATCAACTATGTCACGATGAATCACTAATTTCACATGGGGCGGTCACATCTGCAGGCTCGATTTTTAACAAGACTTTTACTTTTCCACCATTGGAGGATGAAAGCACAGATGGGTAATACTGTTTATTTTGGTATGCTTTACATGTCACAGTAGCTGCATAATCCCATTTTTGGTCATTATGTAGTTATTACTCAAACACAACACAAAACAGATCTTAACTATTAATAATTTGTTCATACTTGTAATTAATGCTCTTATGTGGCTTTATGACACTTCTCAAATAAAATACAAGTATCGCACTGAAGCTTAGGCAATACTGCTTATGCAGGGCTTGCTGCACTTGAATGCTACACTACATGTTGTAATATAGGCTAAACTTTGACGGTGTTAAAAACGTGAAACACGGTTCACAGCCCTCGCTGTGGTGATGTTTGTTGTCCAGTTGCAAATGAGGACGCTGCTTATTTCTGCCGTTTACGTTACATCACATGTTCTCATACTGTGCTTGTAACCAGTGAGATGATTCCTAGTTCCACATCCTCACGGCCCAAGAATATTATAAATCTCCTTATCCGTCCATGTTGATGTTTTTAAAATGGCTGATTATGGTTAGGTAGTAAATGCATCAGAACAAATGTGTCATTTACAGTTAAGTAGTTTACAAGATGTAAAAGTAGTGTATCGGGTTGATGTTGGACTCGATAGTGATATCATGACTGAACTCTAAAAGGGATATCGACTACTATAGGGCTGCAACAATCATTCGATGAATCGATTATGAATCAATAACTAAATGAATGGTCAGCTATTTTGAAATCAATTCATCGGTTTAGCGTCTTTGCTCCATATAAAAAAGACATCATCAAAATGAGTCATTTTTATAAATATTTATATTTATATTTTTATAAATCATTTTGCAATAAACATTTTATGACATTTTATGGACCACACAAGTACTCGATTAGTCTGCAGCCCTCAATCCTAGCAACCTGCTCCTGCTCACCTGTTCCCCATACCCTCTGCTCCATGTCATACTGGTCCATTTCCCACTTGCTCTCTTTGAGGTACTGCTTGTGCCATGTGTCTTGGCTTTCCAGAGCTCTGCTCTTTGCCTGCCTCTTTTGATCCTGATTGTTTTGGAGGTTGCCCGTGCTTTCTTGGATTTTGCCTCAGTGCAACCCTTTGTACTTTGTTTACCTGCTTGGGTTTTTGTATCCTTGTGTTTATGCATCTGCTACAGCAACGACTATGGCCCGGAGGCATTTCGTTTTAGGGTTGTTGTCCGTCTGTCGGAGCCCATTCTCGTGAACGTGATATCTCACAAACACCTTTGTGGAATTACAGTAAACTATGCAATGTTAGTGATTAGAATTTGGGGTCTAGGTCACAGTGGCCAAACTAAATGTTGCTTTGGCCCTGACTAAAAAATGATATGGCAAATCTTTTCACTCTATTTAATAGGATACATGGTGAAGCGATGATTTGTTGTTTTATAGTATTTTACATGAGCCAAAACGAGCGCGGAAGAAAGAACAGAAATTTATTTACTGAAGCGTTCCTTTAAAACAGCTGCATACCATCACTTTAATATCCCCGACTTCAGATTTGATTTAAAATCTCTTACAGCACATTTCACAAGACACAATAAAGCATATTAAGTGCCATATCTATTCCTATCACAGTAGTTTCCCTTAGACCAAATGGGGTAATAGGTATTGATGATCTGTACCTACACATGATGTAACCTTGCACCAGAATAATTTAAATGTTCATTAAAATACATTATCTCTGACACCTAACCTTGAATGAAGCCTATAAAGTGCAATTTTTATTTCGCTCAGGTTTCCTTTGTCTTTGCTTCAAGTCCCTTCCACCACTACCTTTGTGGGTGTCAGAAAAAAGAAAAAGCTGTCCGAGGTAAATTCTCAAAGGGCCATGTAAATTACTTGCACGGTCGATGTGTGCAATGGGCCATTCACATACAAGATTTATACCTTTGGTAGCCTTAATTATGTCTTCCTTTTATTTGCTCTGTAAAGCAAGACGCACAGAAGCTTGTAACAAGCCTGTCGCTCCTATAGTAAATCTCATAGGCTTAGACCTTGTGCCAATAATCTTCGTCAACGTATTATTTTACACATTTTTCTTCACTCTCTAATTAGTTGTCTCTCTATCTGTGTCATTTATTTCTCACTTTTCAATTCTTCTGTGTTTTTTTTTTGTTTTTTTTTAACACGTCTTCTTGATAAGAACTCCTGTATTGACTAAATAATAAAATGCATTTGGCTGGAAATACATAAGTTGATTGGTTGTATGTCATTGAAGCTAACATGATTAGTTGACCCCAGTTATTTCCTGTCAGGACTGGTTTACGGTAAAGGATCTGTTCGTATATGAAGAGGAGTGCATAGTATTATCTCCTGGCACTGAGTGAATTATGGGGACTGAACCTTTAACATTCTGTCTTTATTCAGTCATTGGGACATCATTGGACCAGACTGGTAAAAGTGAGGCTGTTTTATTTAATTACCTTTCACGACACCATAAATACTGCCACAACCCCTCTGCCACTCCACGTCAAGTCTTTCCACCATCCCTCCATCATTTATTCACTCTTTCATCTCGGAGCAATACACATAAAGCTGAACTTGTCTTTCTAATATAGTGAAGGTTGCTCTCGGTCATATGCGGGTTTGACGTTTACATTTTTAACATTGGACACGCCAGTTCAGGGAGAAGAGAAAAAAAGTGTGGTTCACTTTCACAGAAAGGACGTGTCTCTGCAGTGAAAACAGGAAGCAAATAAATATGTCGGCTGAAAATTGGTTTGGTTAAAAAAAAAAAAAAAACATTGAGAGAGAGAAAGAAACGAAAGGAAAAAAGTTTTAATTATTGACCTTAGAAACAGCAGCTGACAGCAGTCTCACTCCAGAGGACATTTAGTTGCATTTCCAGAGCTTTTGGTCATATTACACAAGCTTCGTCACTAGTTGCTTTGCAATTTCACATGTTCAAAATTAACTGGGGCTGTCAGACAATATTTTTTATCTAAACACGATTAATTGCAAAATTTCAATACTAAATTGTGATTAATCACATTTTTGACACGTCTTTAAAGAGGGATTAATCTGCAATTCAGAGCCGTTTGATTAGGAATCAAAGGCATGCAAAGGAACTTAATTTATGAAGTTGACTTTTAGATTTATTTAACTATTTCAAATGAAAAGAAGTTAAATACGCCCGAGGTACCACAATGTCTATACTTCAGAAACGTTAACGCAACAGCATTTGCACGTTGCAGGAGTCCCAGGCTAGTTGTCTTCTCAACAGGCTTTGTGTTAGGGTTGGACAGATGCAGGAACCGGACTAACACGATACAGGCAGAGTGATATTGTGATATTGATATTGAGACGCAGCAGAATTGCTTCTCATATTATTCCAGTATTGTAGTAATAGTATCCCAGTTCTGTTTCTTTAGTCATCAGCTGGTTGAATAAGTTTGGGTGTCCTTGTGAATTCATTGTGAAGTTCCTTTACCTTTACTTTTTTTTATTTTTGCTGTTTTATAGATAAAAAACACTTTCATAGTAAAAAAAAAAACAAGACCTTGGCAGTTGCAGTGTTAATACATACAAACTGTGACTGTGAGTCAGAATACACCTCCCCTCATCTCTCCATATTTAATAGTTGCTGACATTGTCCAAAATGTATTTTTATATCTGTGCACATAATGTGGTGTAATAAATGTGACAGTATATGTCAGGGCATGAATGATGCCAGTTAACCTCTTACCCCAGCCATAATACCTGTCTCAGCGAACTATATGCTGTACAGCCAGACTGCCTGTTTTTTTAAGTGACTACGCATTCAGTTCTGTTTTCTTCGTAGAGGCGATGCCCTCTCCCCCTGTCCTCCTCTGAAAAATGGCTCATTACCACAGCGTGAGACTAACGATGGTTGCGAGAGAAATGTTGTCATCTCTCTGTGTGTGAATGAGTAATTACCATCAAACAAAAACTGCAATTTTCAGCAAGTGGATTTAGAGAGCTCTACACATGAGTGAGCAAATGAATAAAAATGAAGTTGTCTTCACAATTGACCTCTGTCAGGGGGGAAAGAGAGAGACAGCAGGACGAGGACGAGGAGGAGGGAGAAGACGAAGGTATTGGAGGATTGACAGAGAAAGCAACATGATGAAGTAAAAGCCAGGGCTGAGGCATAGTTTATAACGGGTCACGAGATAATTACTTACAGCTATGGCTGCTCAACGGGTGGCTACATGAATGCATTTAACAGCACTAAAAGTCTTAATTTAGCTATGGAAATGTCTCTCTCTCTCTCTGTCTCTCTCTCTCATATTGCTGCACATTTTCAATCCTTGTTTTGATTAAAATACAAAGAGAATAAAATTCCCATTAGACATTATTTTATGTTTTAACAAGGTGTTTGTTTTTACAGAAGAGAAACACATCAAATGAGAGAGCACAGTTTTGTTTCTTCTTATCTCTGTGTTAATCAAATAAGCTCCATAAACACTGTCCATCCATCAGATTCAATACATATTTTTCCGTTGTTTTTTCTTTAACAGCTTGAGATTTCTGCTCCCAAATCCAGCTCAAATACAAAGAGGCAGCACATAATATTAAATGATTGTAAAACAAGTATGAAGGTTGTAAGACAGTGGTAGGACAAGCACACAAATAGAGGAAAAGGCAATTGGAGAAGAGACACTTAGGAGTAAAGAGATGGACCTTGACAGAAAGGAAAACATGACTGAGATTAGAAAAGTTCGTAATCAAACTTTCTGTAAAAAAAAAGAACTTACAGAAATGACACAAATTGCAAAATAGTCTCAGGGACATTTTACTGCACCCTTCAAAATAACTTATATTCAACTTTGTTGAATTCAACAAAATACTCTACTGAGGTCTGAAAAATCAACTATGGTCTGAAAAACAGCAGCCCATTCATCGCTGATGTGAAAGCCTGCACTAACTGATGTAGATAAATAATTATTATACATGTGTGATTGCATTGGGAAAAATGTGTTTCATGTACAAGGGTTTTAAAGCTGTAAGTTACTTTATCCCATCATTGAATAAATCCACACTTAATCTGAACCATGTGGGGAACAAAGGTGTAAGAAATAATATTGTTACATTTTCTCATACAAGTGACAATAGGATACATTCTTAGTGGTGCCCTGGAGGGAAAAACAAAAGCAGAACAAAAACAATAATTCATACTGTTAAATATTGTCTTTCTTGTTTTCAATTCAATTCAATTTCACCTCCCCTCTGGCCATTAGACTTGTGTTGTGCGTGACAGAAAACAATCATAATATGAACTTGATAGCTTTGATTTTACACAGTGTTTTGTGAACAGAATAAAAGACTCACTTGTTTGTAAAAAAAAAAAAAAAGAAATCTGATAATAGTGCAAATCTCATTAATCCAGTCAGCGTTAGACGTGTGAAGTGCTTCATAAATGTCTTGTCTGTCGTCGTCTTCAGGTTGACTGAATGCACTGTGCCAGGGCTGAAAATGGTGTAGAGTCAAGATTTTTATTTTTTATTTTTCTTTAAATGTGCATTATTTAATAATTCTACTTGTGAATTCATAATTATCTCCATGTAAGGCCCCAGGGTGCTGGAGGTTCAGTGAATAACTGAGCAGCATCTTCCCGCACTTCATGCTTCAGCATGTTGTTGAAGGAGAACCAGTGTATGTCACAGATGAGCGTCATAAAGTCACGTGTGAGCATGTGAGTCACGGCTGATCAACTACATGTATTTATGCACTGTCAGTGTTGTGTGTGAAGTCATGTTTAAGTGCTGTTTGAGGCTGATGGAATGTGATCCCATCTTTTGCTTATGTAATAAGCGTGGGGGCAATAGTGTTTTATAGTGGTGGGAGAGACGACATACTTTATTTATGTCAGGACTAACAATACTGTTGAGTAAGCACAATACTGGAGGCCACAGGATCAGCCTTTCAGGTAAAATGTCAGAGTACACAGTGAAGGCACAAAGAAAGAGAAAATGTCAGCTTTTTAAAGGTTATATAGGATTTTCACTCCCAACAGATGGTGTGCCCGCTTCTCAGATCAATTATAGATCAATTCATAATCGATTATAAATGAATTGTCAAATTTGTTTGATCAAACAATTGGTTTGTGTGTTATCCAAGTCCTCTGATTTTTTCAGCTTCTCAAGTGTGAATATTTTCTTATTTCTCATTCCTTATAATAACACTATCATTAAAAATAATTTCGGGTTGTGGAAAAAAAACAAACAATATGTTTCAAAAACAAAAACGTCATCATTTCAAGGTTTGGTTTATAGACCAAACAATGGAGCGATCAATTGATGAGGAAAATGATGCAGCCTTATATGGGGGAGCCACTTCTTTTAAAGATGGCAAACTATCGCGACCCAAATCACAATATTAACTGTGACAAAAAGAAATTGGTGCATAATCTAGCAATTCATTTCCAGCCATATCTGTAAAACCTAATATCATTTTCCAAGACAAGTTTTAATTGTATGCATGTTATTTAAAAGACATACAAAGTATTTGCACGCCTGACCATTACACCAACAGGGACTGTAATGATCAATTCAAACACATATACAGGACTTTAATATGGAGTTGGTTCCTTCGTTTGCTGCAGTAACAGCTTCCACACTTCTTGGAAGACTTTCCTCAAGTTTGAAGTGTTTCTATGGGAATTTGTGTCCATTCATTCTGCAGAAGCATTTATGAGGTCAGGCACCGATTTTGGACGTACTCACAAAGGTGCCTGTTGGGTTTGAGGTCAGGTCAGTCAAGTTTTTCCACACCAAACTCTTCAAATGATGTCTTTATAGTTCTTGCTTTGTGCACTGGGACACAGTCATGTTGGAATAGAAAAGGGTCCTCTGTAAAGTAAAGTTGGAAGCATAGCATTGTCCAAAATGTCTTGCTATGCTGAAGCGTTAAGATTGTTCTTCATTGGAGATAAGATTGAAACACGTGAATTCAGTAGCTATTAATACAGGTGTGGCCAAACACTTTTGTCCATAAAGTGTAAAATCAAAAATGCTGGGGAAATTCTGCAAATTTGTTGGGGGAGTCTTTGGGAATAACTATCATAGTGTATAGCTCTGAGCAAAACTACAAGATTGTTGAGTGCCTGTAATCTTCTGTCTGATAATCCTAATGTTGTTGTCTCATTAAACACAGCGATGAGAGAATAAGAAATCCTAGATACATGGAATCATATTGCCACCATTTTAGACCCAGAGCTTTCTCACTTTCTAAATGTAAAGGAAGGACAAAGCTTTCACCGGGAGGGATTTACATGCACCAACATGAACCTACAAGACCAGACCAGCATCAAGAACAATGGACACAGAAGCTAAGATTACAACTGTGATGAATGGTGACTCAGGATGCCATAGCAAATAGAAGACAGTCATTGGCTGCAATGTAAACCTTTAAAACCCTCTATATACAGTAAAACCATTAAGAGGATATATAGGAGAGTAACATAAGCTTGACCCGAGCCATAGATTGTGACTGTAAATCCCACCCTTTTCAAACTATAACACCAATATGAGAGATGACTGTAGTTTGTCAGTGAAAAGCTGCTATTGATGGTAAAAGTACAGGAGGTCATTTTTGTTTTGTGTTCTCCAGGCTACACCGTGTCCATGCCTGCAACCTGGAGAACTTAACCTGAAGGGCTTTACCTTGAAATTAGTCGCAGACAGTGTAAATTAAAATATGATGAATACTTTGTTGTTCCCTATGCTGGGTCATTTAGACGTGTTTATATTTCATGTTGATATTCAGCCTGTCATCGCCAATATTTCTTTACAGTTCGTTTAATTAAAACCACAGCATCCAAACTGAGAGTGGACACCGTGATTTAGCTCTGATACCAGACAGACATTGCTTTAGTTTTTTTCTTCTTTTTTTTTTTTCTAATCATTGATTTATTAAGATTTGTTTTCTTATCCTAGCTGGATATCATCAGGACAATCTGCTTTCTGAGAGTAGTGCCAAAAAAAAGAGGTTTTGGCTGCTGGCTGCTGAACATACTGTGGAGATTAAGCAGGACGTTGACCTGTGGAGTACCTGGAGAATACATACGCACATTCAGCACATTTGCATAACCAAACATGCATGCACGGTGCACATGCACACATATGCAGATGGGTGTACACACACACACACACACACACACACACACACACACACACACACATACAATATGCTAAGAATGCAGCTGTCACCCACAGCTGTTTCTGTTGCCCTCGCTACATGTGTCTGTGTCATCACGTGCTAACGGAAGCGCTATGCCTATAAGCCCATATGCACACATACATACAGTACATGCTAATTCATATGTAAACTGTTGCAAAAAAAATGCAAATCCAAACAAACACAGGATTCTCTAGAGCTGCAGTGTCTGGCTGGTGTCCAGTACAGGACTATTTCCACTCCAGAGGACATGAGCCGTGTCCACAGCCCATCAATCGAACCCTCCTCTTCCCCTCTCTAACTTCCTTCCATCATCTCTCTTTCTTACCTCCCCATGCATGTCTGCTTCTTCCTGATTTTATCCCCGCGGTTCCTGCAATGATTCCACCGATGAATCAATTTGTCATGCACCACGTCACCTTTGTTAATCTCCCTCCTCTTTACTCTCCGCTTTCTCTTTGAATCCTGGACTCTACGTGTTGAAACGGTTCTCGCTGATATTTAAGCAGCTCTAACCTACAATTTGAGTTCCGTCTTTCTGTTTCAACCCACAGGCCCACACATCCCTTTGCTGTTGGACTCTCTCTTTTTCCTCCGTCCTGCTTTTTCGCCTCCTTTCGTTGCTTCCTCTCCCTCTCATGATTGATGCAAAGAGACGGCCTTGAACAGTATTTTATATATAATCCAAATGAGATATGCTTGTGCCTGCGTTTCTGAAAGTCCTGGCCAGCCTCTGACACAACATGCTGACAGAGGATTCCCACGACACACACACACACACACGCACGCACGCATACACTCACAGTCATCCAGAGACACACACAAAAACACACACCCCATCATCAAAGGATTATTTCTAAAAGTTATGGCAGACAAGACAAAACACTGCATGTGTTGCTGTGTGGTAATATATTAATATGTATGTGTGCACATGCCACTGTGTCTTATGTGTGTATTTATGAGACTGGGGCAGAATATGCATTTAAATGGCTGTGTTAAGTAATGCTGACCCGACTCTTTCTCCTCTTGATGTTTCATCCATACTAAAGCAGCAAAGCAGAATGCATGAAAAGCTTTATGGAGACATATAACAAATGTGATGCTCCAGTCTGTTCCTGCTCCACCAGGTACATGCGCCCGACCAAATAATAATAAAATAATAATAAAAGAAGGATTTCAATCACTGGGGATGAGTGTTGATTTAAATCAACGAGTGTTTCTGCTATTTATTTATCACTGGATTCACCTGCATTTCCCATACAGCATAATAGCCTTATCGTTCATGATCATATTGTCATCATCAGTCAGAATAACTGAGCTGTAATATGCATTTTGCCCTTCCTGACCTGATCATTTCCTTAGCCCGCAGTAACACATCACCCTTAGGCAGTTAGGACTTCTGTGTGGGCAAAGTAGTGAATATAATATAATATATAGAGGAAAACAAGTATTTTTAAACCTATGTTGATGAAAGTATGTGTGTAGATGAATGGTCCTTCCAAAAACTTGGAATTTGTCGAATGAATTTTCTGCCAGCATCCGGGACATGGCAGTGTGGCTTAAGGCAACTGCGACAATCCATGAAATGTCCACTAAAAGTGCTTTTTCTCCAACCAAGAAAAAGTGGGCAAAGGGTCACAGCCCCCATAGGAACATCACCAGTTTCTAGAGCTTCAGAACTGTGAAGCAAGCTAATTTTAGTGTGACAGACGTACAAATTTACTACCTCAATCATCACATATTATTCACAAAGAGGATATTCTCAGATCATTTCATTAGTTGCTGTGTGGGCACGGTAAAAGTGATTAAACCTACACTTCTCCACAGATGTGTGATGTACGTGGCTGGAATTCTCTTAAGACGCACAGTAGCAAATCAAGAAAAGAATTAACTCGATGAGCCTCAGTTGTCCTTCGCTTGAATATATGAATTCATTACAACATCTGTACAAAGACGAGTCCTGGTACAGCGTGGCCATAAGTTATGTAAAGAGTGGAGACTCGGCTGTGACAGGATGGGACCTTCTAGAACATTCCAAAACCTTGGTAAGGCAAATTACACTTGAGGGAGTTTTAGTGACATTATCCCTTGGGATGATATTGAGTATCGGTCTGATACTGGTCGAAATCACTGGTCGGATATTGGACAGATAAACGTGTACAATCTGATACAACCCTATATACTGCATGTTTCACTATGCATAGACTGTAAAAATGTAAATAAAAATCAGCAACAGTATTTTAGCAGAGTCATTTTATGGCTGTTTGTTTGTTCCTTATGGGAGAAGAGTATTTGTTACACAGTTGGAGAATTATGTATTTGAAATAGCTTGAAATACCACAAATGTGTTGTTTACAGCACATTTTCATCATTTGAGAGGTCTTAAATGAATATTGGACTGATATCGGTATCGGTGTTTACTGATGTTTGAGACACAAAAAAGTGGTATTGTGCCATCCCTAATTATCACATGCTTTAAAGAATCAGAAGACGACAGAGATTAAATATGCTCCTCATACGTATGTTTGTATGTGTGAGAGGGAGGGGGTGAGCAGAGGCGTCCCCTGTTTGTTACAATCTGCACTCTCACCACTAGATGTCACTTATTCCTTCACACTGCACGTTCAAATCATAAAAAGTTCCCAGACATTCAAAGTCATAACCTGACCAACAAATACTCAACAAATCACTTTGCGAGCAAATTACTAAATGAGAATCTAAATGCCTTGTCATTTACTAAATGGTGGCCATGAGAAAACTGACAGCAAAACTTGGTCTCTAATCATATTAAATGATGAAATTAATGTGGAAATGATTAAGTGCGTTTACTGTGAGAACTTGTGACAATCCTCCCTCACACTCACAGTGGTCATTAATTAAGGCTTCGTAATTTCAAAATTTTACAATCCATTAGTGCCGGAGCCTGAGAGGACAGAACTTCCTGCTATAAGAGCAATCCTTCCTCACTGCGGAGCTCCCTGTCTCTCCCTCTTTGTGCTCTTGTTCACCTATAAAATGGCGTGCAAACATTATGTTCTCACATGTCTGAGAGGTCTTAACATAGATTGATTGAAGACACATACAGTCATCAATTTTTTCCCCATTTCCCTTTTTTATTTAACAAGCACCGTGCGTTTAAGGCATCAATCTCAACATGAGAGGATATGATTTATGCCAATAAATGTCAGCTAATTTCCATCCACAGCCCTTAGGCAGGCACACATGCAGAACAATCACCAGACACTTAAAACAAGCTGTATGCAGGGCCATTACATTTAACATATAGATGAAGCCAGCTTTATGCATTAAATGTGCTCAAAAGCTGACTAGGGGTGGGAAACACGGGGTACCTCATAATACATGGTCCACGATACACCGATATCCGTCTAACTGAAGAAAACAAAACGTCTGTGAAAAGTTAAACGGTATATCACTAAATCGATATTTAGAAACCTTCCCCTACATTTTACCGTGCCTTACTCATTGACATTCACAAATCTCTGCAAATAAAATGAATAAAACACGCACACTTCTTTTGGAAATGTGGACAAATATGCTCTAAATTCAGCAAGGTGTTGCCTGATGTGGAACTACTCAAGCTTTTGTGACTGCCACTAAAACTACACTCGGATGCCATGTCACGATGAAAGCAAACTTAATGATCTGAATATCATTAAGTAACACATTTGTCACAATGTTCCCACTTGCTCACAGCAAACTCTCTAACACCTCTTTTAGTGGGTAAATGCAGGTTTTTCAACACAAAGAAACCTGAGTTAAAAAAAACAAGAAGAGTTTGTCTTTGTTCCCTTTTTAATCTTCAGAGTGCTGTTTGCATCACAAATGCCACATCAATAGCCAATGGCACCACAGATCTTATATTTTCATTTTCTACACTTTTCTACCTTTCCCTTTTTTTTTTATTCAGCAGCGAATGAACAATTTTAAATTGTTGCTTTAACAGTATGAATCAAAACTTGACAGTGGAAAAGGAAACTCCACGACCTGCCTGCAAGTAGAGAGATGGCAAAAATACAACATTCACCATTTTTACATCACTGCCAGTTGGAGCCAGAGCTGATGTCTTTTGTCATTGGGCTTTTTGACCAAAGAGTGAATGGCGAGCGTATCTATTCAAATTGATTCCAAGAGATTCACATGAAGAGAGGCATCATTCTCCCTATTGTAGTTCAAAAATGTTTTAGAAGCTGTTATTTCAGGTGTAAAAGGTTCTTTTTAAAGTGGAGTGAATCACAGAGGTTTACTTTGTTTCATAAATAAAGATTAAAAACTATACATAGTCCCTGTGTTTTAACACAGCGTAAATGCATTATAATACATAATGTTGACTACTCCCTTTAATGTCTTTAATTTGTTTCACTTGTGTATAATTGGCAGTCAGAATTGTAATCACCTAACTTTGTTTTGAAGAACTTTAATTAAAAATGTTCTCATACTTCCATCTCATTGATAGTTCAGTTAGAAAATACAATTTAATACTTTCATATCTAACAACACTGGCACTAATTAAAACATGCACAGCACGCCAACCCCAGGTTTAAGCCACTGTACACCCGCCTACACAGAGGTAAAATCACAGTATGAATGAAAATGTGTTACTGGAGTCAAGTAAGTGCTGTAGCAGAGCATTGTCCATGATGTCTTGATATGTCTTGTGTTAAGATTTCCCTTCACTGGACATAAGGCTGAGTCCAAAACCTGATTGAAACACCTATATTCAATATGTAACAGGTGTGCCCAAATACTTTTGTCCATATAGTTTGTCCATATTGTGACTGACTCATGCACACATACACACAGTCGCTGATAGAGTGCACACATTTAGTGAAGGTGTCGTGGTAAAAATATGACATTTTGCTTCTTATACACTTCTTATATTGAGAAGGGCTGCATTTAAAAATAATAAAAATTATAGCTCACTCAGCCCCAGGTACAGGTATTTGAACAAGTAAGGAGCTGAATGTTGACACAAATCCACCATGCTTTCCCCCCCTCTCCCTGCGTTCCTCATTTCCTGTCTCTAAATAGGTACCACAAGCAACTCCCTACTGCTTGATACACAAAGGGTGCACACTTTGGGACAGTTTCTAACACAAACTATTTTCAATCCCCCGCTGTTGAAGCACACCAACCCCTTCCATCAATCTGTCAAACCGACTGATTTCCACTTCTGCCTTAACATGGTTATAATTATAATTAGTAGTCATGTGACCACTATTCAGTGTGTACCACTGTGCTACTGCAGCTTGCTCGGATGTCTAAGTTGAGTGGCTCACATCTAAGAATATTTCCTTTTACCTTAAAAAAAACTTAAAGTATAGAAAAATGTGTCAAATGTGATGTTGCTGCTTAAATTATATAATGCTTTTCTCTGTTTATTTCTGCAGGTAATAAGATGCTCAAACTTTGTCTCCTTAACCCACACATGCTCCACACATGCCACCCAATGCAATGTGAACTGAGCAGTTCTGTCCGAAACAGCTGCTGCTTGAGTTTGCACCAATGCCTGCAAAACTATTGCCTGTATTTTCAAATAAACATCTGTTTTAGTGCCATGAATTGAAAAAAAAAATATGTCTATTTAATCACAATATCACTTTACCCAAATTGAGAGCACATCCTCCCTGCAAGCATTGGGAGGTTCCTAAAACCAAAATAACAACACAATCTCTCGCTTGCTACTAATGCCAAGCCAAAGCATAAACAGGACAAGATTCACTTGTCCATGCACATAATTCCACCTCATTATGAGATCATTTTGAAGTAAATTCCCAGCCATAATAACATTTAACTTACTATAATAATTAAGTCAGAATCACTTCAAAGAGCTGATTATTAACAGCAAACAGTTCTACAACAATAGAGCTCACAGTAATAAGGGTTCTGCTGGGAAATCTACTCCCCTTTAAAAGAGGAGTTTAACGTTCCGGGATATACAATTAATTGCTTTCTAGTGGAGAGTAGATGTGAAGCTGAAACTATAGGCTTTGCTCTGCACAGAGACTGGTAAGTGGAGGAACTACAGCTGGTGTGAAATGTAATTATAACAGCTCGCTGCAAAGGAAAACAAAAACAGAGTGGGCGCCATGCGGATCAAAGTTGAACCACAATATATTTTAAGTGGAAATAAAGATTTGTGATAAACTGAACACAAGCTTTCAACATTTTGTTCATTTACTAAATTTAGAATAACAAAACAATCCAAATAGTCGTGGGTGTAACAGATATACTGTGAATGCATAGTCATATACTGTATTATTTACATTATTCAATATCAAATACAGGAAAATAGACACAAAGATTTGCACAGCTTTCTTTCTAAAGCCTCTCTCAATGACTTCCATTTATTTGGTCAACCTAAAAAAAAAGTGTTATCACTGACCTTAACCTGTGCATAATTCAAATCTTAGACCTAAACATCTCTCTCTCTCTCGCTCACACACACACAGTCACATCTCTTATCTATTCCCAGTGTAGACAACATCATGTACCAAATATAATTTAGTAAGTGGATAACACCACAACTTCTGAATGGCTCGTGCGAGAGAAAAATGGTAACCTAATCCTTTGAACCTTCAAACGGCAGAAGTCACACAACAACATAAGAAAATGTATGCTTTAGTGAAGACTGGAGGGATTTTTTGAAGTGAGTGTTATGGTGTGTTTAGATATGAACACACCTGTAAGATTCGAATGTGAAGCTTTGATTCAGGAGACGGTCAGCCAAGTGTGTGTGTGTGTATGTGTGTGTGTGTGTGTGTGTGTGTGTGTGTGTGTGTGTGAGTGAGCGCGCACATACACAGAAACAGGCACGTACACTCACAGGCAGAGAGCTCATAAATCACTGTGGCCTACTCTCAAGATTCAAGCGTCACAAAACTTTGCCACTGTTTACTCGCACGTCTGCGACAGGTCAACTTTTTCCAAATGAAGCGCAGACAAAACACAGTGTTTGGGTGTGAGTTTCATCACCACAGTGATGTTTGGAGTGGGTCAAATTAGGTTCATCAATCACAAACATATATCAACACCTGAGTCCGGCGGCTGGTGGCTATAACAGAAAAAACCCCACAAACTCAAACTACAATATACTACGACAGTCAGTATGATAAGATACTACGATAGTATCACAGATATTGTTTGTCGTTTGTTTCTTTTAATCAAATAAAGACAAAGTGAAGATACGATAAATAAAAACATAACAAAGTGAGGATTAGTGAGATAAGGGTCTGAATAAGCTAAATATTATAGTTCAAAACAATACAGTAATAGAATGAAAAACACAAAACAAAACTTGGTTCTTCAAGGTATACCAGGAGAATAGTTAGATAAATATTTTACAGAAGGTGTCAAATTATTATGACCCAGCTCAGTTCTTCCACTTCCCTATTTTAACTTTGAAAATAATTAGATACTGCTCTCTTTATGGAGAATGTTGCAGAGCAATGTTTTTTCTTTCAGCTGATCCATATCCTTCCAAATTGTTGCTATAAGGCTCTCTTAGCTTACCTTTGACTGTTTACTTTCAAAAAGGCACAATCACTAATGGTTTCACCCAGAGACTGTGTAACATCTTCCCACCAAGGTCTAACTCATCATTTTTATTTTACATCTGCGAGTAAGTGAAAGGAAATTAAACTGTAATGATAATTTCAAATTCAAAATTGACTTTGTCTGAGCAAGAAAAGGCCATGCCTTTCACTACAGCAGCGGATTTCTTTCCTAAAATGCACTGAATCATTCGACAGCATGTCCTGTTGTTTTCTTCACAAATGCACAATAATGAACTGTAGTGGCCGGGTAAAGGTCAGCTGTTACCTGACTTTGTTAAACAGCCCACCAGGAATGTTGGCTTAAATAATGTTGGCTTGACATTCTAGCGAGGCACGGCAAAAATTGCAAATTAACAGAGCAATGTGAATTATTCGATAATTGTTACAATGCAAACAGGGGCAGGTAGGTGTAAAAATAAAAAAGAAAAATGTAGTCCATGGTCAGATCACACTGCACCAAACGTTTGAAAGGGCCATTGTAATGTAAAGCACATGAACAAAATGAAGTATTCACCTCACCTGTGCCCTTGAGTAAAATAAATAAATTACAATGTACATACAACCTTGTGGACGTATGAAACTTACATCTGTGTTTAAAATATTAATCATCAGTGATGCAATAGAATGTGAACTCAAAAATGTGCTGGAGCCAGGCACTACACATGGAATTGAATGGTTTATATTCTATGTTCAAAATCAACAACCAGAGGGCAACATTACACAAAGATAATTTAAATAAAAAAAGTATACATATATACATGTATATATATATATATATATATATATGTATATATATATATATACATGTATGTGTATGTATATATGTATGTATAAGACCAGTAATTCAGGTACCAAACCAAACCTTCTTACTGCTGTCACAATGTTTGCAGCAAAAGGTGGTGTTTTATTTTAGGATTTTTGCTGCACCGGCTTTCTTTTATTTTTCCTCAAAGTTTCAGCACTAACTGCTAATCCTTAAAAGGAAAAAAGGAAGGAAAGTAAACTGACAAAGAGGTTGCCACATTGCACGTAAAAACCATTAGGCACCATTACGAACAATGTTAAAATACAACACAACAGAAAATCACAAATGTGCATCCTGCATTAGTCCTATGTGGTCTGATCTTCGACTACGTGAGATCAGACTTTTTTTTAGTTTCTATACAAATACACTCTTCTCACACTTCTTTCTTTCCTTTTCTTGCTGTATTGCTATTCACAGAGCAATGAAGAATAGTCTTGTGATGATGGAGGAAGAGATGGGTGATAGGAACAGAGGAAGCACATACAGGTAGAACCTTCTCCAGCACTGTCCAATGTGATTAAGTGTTTGGCTGATAGCAGCCAGCAGCGTGATAACATGATTTATCAGTGAGCTGTGAACAGGACGCCCACTTTCACTTTCCGACTATGAATTTCTTATGTTTTCACATCACAGATGATGAAAGAATACATTAAATGTGGCTCTCACAGATAAAACATGAGACAAATGCAGGCTGATACAGGAGTTTAATGTGGCGTGGGAATGTGTGAGCTCAACTGAAACTAACTCGGCGGTGGGGACCGAGCATCGGATACAAGTGCTGACTTACAGTGAACTCTAAAAAACATCCCGACTTAGGGACAGCACAAGCACCGACCTCCACACTCTACTCCAGCGGGCTCGATCCCCTCAAGAAACACTGGTTCAAGGAAAAGATTTTGTGATTAACTGGACCCAAGGGGGTCATGGTTCCATCATGTGATACCAGTAAATGTTGCTGGACTGCTCCTTCATTTACCAATGGAGTTTAACCACAGAAGGCACGCCTTCATTTCTCAGGTCATGGGTGTAGTGATAGCTCAGTTCAAACCATGGCTACTACTCAACAAGTGAGTAAGCTATTAGAACATTCTAAAGCCCATTTCATACTAAAATGGCCAATACAGTAGTTGGGGTCTTTGAACCTGGGCAAACCTGCTCAAAAAAGAACAAAAAAGAAACTTAACACCACACCATCCATCCATCCATCCATCTTCTACTGCTTTATTCTCTACATGAGGGTCATGTGGGTGGCTGCTGGTGCCAATCCCAGCTGACATGTCCCCCCCACCCACACACACACAGGGAGAAAGGCCCGGACTGGTACACAAACCATTAACTTTCTTGCTGTGAGGCAACAGTGCTAGAGCATGTGCATCACTGTGTGGCCCTAACACCACACCATGGATGGATACTTTGGGCCCTCATCAACTGTAACTTTAAAGACGTTATTAAAGCTAAACAAAATGAAGGAAGACCAAATACTGAGCTCTTTCCAAAGTTGTAAAAAGTAAGCATTCATGACTAACAGCTAAGCTAACATCCAGAGGATGAATTAGCATTGCTCCAAAATCTGCATCACCACCAAAAATGAAGCAAATGAAGAAGAAATTATCGTGTTCACCCAAGCTTGCATTCCCACTAATAGCTATCAGAGCTGAAGGGCGTGCAATGCAGAATCATTGGACCCAAGAGTGAATGCCAATTAAACACGATCTTACTTATCAAAAACCAGTTCAAACACAGGATTAAACCCGGCATTAAACCTGGGATGTTTGTCCTTTTTATCAGTGGGAATGGGGACAAGCTACACCAGACAGGACGCCCTCAACTTGAACTGATATTGACCAGACAGTCTCTGATAGTGTGACTGACCCAGAGCAAGTGTGAGAGGCCCCTAACCACATCATTAGATCCAGATTATCTGTAACAAAAGCTATTAGTAGCCATTAGCAGGAGGAAGTGACCCTGACCTTATTATTGTAGTCTAACTTTACTGGGAGAGCAGACTAAGCGGAAATAAAAGATTAAGATCAGCTTGAATTACATCAAATAGGCCAAGAACATTGGGGATTTTAGACCGGTATTGACATATGCACACATGCATGCACACAGATAAACACACACACACACACAGACGGATATAAAGATGCACACAAACAAGACCAAAACACAAAGATATGCACAGCTGCCTAAATACAATAAATCCTGCCTCTAAATAGATAGCACAGCAACATGTGTGGCTTTTAGATCAGTGCTGATATGATTATGCAGGCGCAGGACCATAGATATGGAGTAGATAGATTGTCCTGTTGTAAATACACACCAGACTTGGCAGCAGTTCCCCTGCGCTATGCTGACATCAGCACTTCCCTGCACTTCCTGCTTATTAAGGAAGGACTGTGTCCTTAGATGGCCTTGATCCTCAGATAGCCAGCAGCCAGCGATACAAGCGCACACACAAACATTCTCAGAGCAGAGACAAAATCCTCCACACATCACTATATGCATTCATGCACAGCTAAACAGTTCAATTGTGAATTAGAGAATAAGCTAATACACACATGTTCTCCTTCTAACTCTTCACTCTGTGTGATGTCATGCTTTACTACTGATCAATAGCTCTACACCAGTCCTCCCCTAATGTCCTCCAAGAACAAGCGCCTTGCTGGCTAGACAAATAAATCAATATCATTGAGGGTTAAAAAAGGGATGTGTGTAGGTGTGTGTTTGATTGTGCATCAAACTATCCAGTATTTGAGAGTGGGAAAGTAAACGAGCCAAACCCACAATTCATCCTAAATGAAGCACGGAGAAAAACACAAACATGAACCAAGGGTTATGTTTAAAATATACCAGCCAACAATGGCAACAAATCCTAATCTCATTTAATCAGATCACATGTCTCACCCTGTGTTTCCTTAAAGCTGAACTAGACACGTTTTGTTTTTGTTTTTAAGTCATTATTATGTTAAAAAGAAAAACGGACACATCGGAATACATTCAGTTCCCTGTACATCTTGCTTTCACTGTTGTGTGGAACAATTCATTGCCATGCCATCAACAGAGGGTATGTCAAATGCCATGATTCACAATAGGAGTAAGACTGAGTAAAACTGATTTACTGAGTGTAATTTGAATCAACATAGTTTTGCTTATACTCCAGAAAAATGAAATTGAGCTGCATAACCTGTAACATAACCTGTTTCATGTTGCGGTGACTGAAATGAAAACTGAATTGTTTATTGCAGCGGCAGCACCACCTATCAGTGAACCCCTACTGCCAGCACACATGCCGAATTGACAGCAATGGCATATATCAGCTTTTTTAATAGTAAAACTCATCCACGAAGCAGCAGCACTTGTTTACAAACAAGCCTGAGCAGGCAGCATGGGTTCTCAGTTGACGGCAATAATTGCTTACCAAAATGAGTAGTACAGAGGATTCCTGTCTGAACGTGTACTGCGTTTCATTGCATATAGACAGTAATGATGAAGTGCCACCAGGATTAACAAACAAGGGGGAAACAACAATATCAATAATGTTGGAGAAAAGGGAGAAAAGGTTTGTTTTTCTTCTTCCTCTTTTTCCCTTCTGGGTTACTTCAGAAATTATTCACAGTTGCAAAACGTCCATAACTCTACGTCAGACTTTACAATCCACTTAAAGCTTATCAAGCTTCTGTGGTTTTAAAAATAGCATTGGGTCATGAATATAGTTGGCAATGGATTGGAAATGACCACCAGGCTGCATCACAAAATTAAACTGTGTGCACTGAATAGAAGAGCGCCACAAAAAGACCCTCCAACCCTAACCTTCTGCATAGAAATTAGAGCTCCAACTGTTAGATGTCGGACTAGACAAACTACACCATAACTGGACAAACATTGTAAGTCAAGTCTGGCTGTCAGGTCCGATAATGCGAGGAACGGTGGATCACTGTTGGAGGCGAGATTCTCCAGGCAGTGAGAGACATGGAATCCACAATATGATCTAAACATTCAGTTTAAGGTACTCATCTGTGAGCTAAAGGGGCATTTCAGATGCAAAAAAACACTGGCAAGACATCAGGGAAACTCTGGGCAGATATATCTGTGAGTAAACAACAACTCCACCACATCAGTTGTGGCCAGTTATGAAAAGTACAAAGGATTGGGTCTCCCTTAAAGCCATCGTGGATATGAAACTCTTCAAAATCAGGTCTGTGATCAGAAAATCCTTGTGGTGAAAATACTCATCACATCTCTGTTGCTTGTGTCATGTTTTTTTTTCCCCCATACATACAAGGACATTCTAAATCAGTTGCTCTGTATGCACATTTTTGCAAAACTCTCTTTTACCTCCCATGCCTGCATACTTATGACAAGGTAAACTGCAGTTTGTCTGTCTGTGCTCCTGCAGCAGGCAGTGTCACGTTTTTTTAAAAACGCCCAGGCTTTCTGAACATACCATGACATGTTTTCAGCCAAACAAATTGAGTCGAGCTAATTTACTCTAATCAGTGGCCTGCTGGGGCTAAATATTAGACGCATGACAGAACCATGACACTGGAGGGAAAAAAAGGACACAAAACAAAACTATAAACAGGAAGAAACAGACAAAACTGTACGATAAAGCTACACCAGACTGGTGTGGGCTCAATATGAAAAATGACTGTACAGCACAAGTTTAGCCTCAAATAATTTCCGAAAAAGCATGGATACTGGTCGTAAGCGTCGTCTTAAGAAAAATGTCATCCCTTTAAGCTCTACCTTTACATCCCTCCCCTCAAAAGCAGAAAGCATTTGCTGTATAAATGGGAAAATAGAGGGAACATTTTCCTTCACATGATCATGCCATTAATCATTGTTCTGAAGAATTTGTGTTCAATGAATACCTGTAATAGCTGCCACAATTTGCATATAATGAGATTTGAGATGTCAGGCTGAAGGACATGAGGTGTTAAATGTGAGCACATGTTTAAAGACTTAATGACTTTCATGCACTGTTCTTTTCTGGCAGTGACTTCCCTTTCATTTCTATTTTCGCATACTTTCGTCCTCAGTCTTTTCACCTGAAAGTGACACAGGGTCGAACTACTGGGATTTGACTGCCATAAACCACTTAATGATGATTGACACATGATTGACAGCTTGGCAACTTGTTTGAAGGATCATATCACTGACCGACTTTTCTAGTCTTTGAGCAATTAAATCACAGGTATCCGAGGCTGTTCTATTTGAACACACTGTGACACATTCTCTTAGTCTAACAATAATTAATTACAATTAAGTGCAATAACCAGCACATTTATGCTCATGTGCGCATTTAAATATCAATTAGTTAGAAGAGTATTATGTTTTGCATTAATTTCTCAGTCTAACTTTGAGACATGAAGCTAATTATGAAGTGGCAATAAGGAAACAATGGGAAAAATGTGGGGTAATACATGCAGCACGCTTCCTCAGCTGGAATCAAATCATGGACACTGAATATGGCCTGTATACTGTAACTGTTTGGCCATCAGAGGGCAATATGTTATATACTCTTACACTGAGGTGGTGTCAAAAATCACGAACAACACTGACAACCTCATACAGAGGTGAATGACAGTCTCAAAAGCAAAAAAAAAGAAAAAAAGAAATAAGGAACAAGGAATCTCTCTATTTTTTTGTAACCATATTATAACAAAATAAACCAAATACCTCAATCTGCAATTGGTGGAGCTCCCTGTTGCCATGGAAATAGTGATCACAGCTGCAAAAAAAAACACATGTTGCATACAATCAGGAACAAAGCATTGTACCATGTCACTGGCAAGACTTCGACATTATACTACTGCAACAGTACATTAACAACATGTGAAAACCTCTTTTACCTGATACTCACCAAAACCTAGCCTGACCCCTAGGCCATAAAATCAGGTCTTAAACCACAAAAAGTCCTTACAACAATAAATTGAACCATTGTGTGTCCTCACAGCCATATAAAGAGGTGCACACATAAATACACACACACGAAATATTTCAGTGGCAACCCACCTCATTAGATATAGACAAACATTCAATTAGTCAGTGTAATAGGGAACATAAAGCACGTCTGTCGTGGTGACGCTTCCATTCCTTCTTCCAAGTCAGCAGCACTAAAACAAGTGGTTAAAGATTTATAAGGCATCTGGTGGATAATAATGTCCCTTCCTACGTCTCTGTGTGTCTCCCAAAGAGTGTTTGTCTTGTCCAGGCTTTTGAAATTAGTGTTCATTTCCAGGACAAATGACTCTCAGTGGCTACAACTACATTGGGCTTAAGAATGAGCTCACTTTCTGATGTAGCAGCAGCACGTCTGTGAAGAGCGTTGTAGCCAATCAAAGTGAAAAAGAGTTGTTTAAAACTGAGCCAAAGGTAAAACTGTGATGGTAGAACTAGACACACAGGTGAAACAGGGACCTGATCATGCAATTAGTCCCATTTAATTTGTAGACAAAAGAAACACACACTATCTCCTGATGAGTCTGATGAGTATTTTGATTGAACAGAAATACAAAAGTATAATATACAACCTGGATAAATTCATAACCAAAAGTGTAGTGATATAGTGTCACTGATGTCGTTATACATATATACAACTCTTCCTAAAATGACTATGTGATCAAAATTAAAGTGCATTTGCGGTCTTAATTCAGGCAATCTTACTTTGGTGGATAAAGAAATGCAGATTGGGGTTAGATCAATTACATGCACAGAGCGCCACTCACAATTTAGGCCTATAACTTCCAGTCAGTTGTCACTAGGGGCAACTTGGGTTTTTTCAAGTAATGTTGGTGTTTAAAACTTCCGATATCGATCAGAAACATTGACATAGTCTTCTAGTAGTTGTTTTAATAGTTAGCCCTTAGGGATTCAACATGGAGTATAATGAATTGCATTTAAATTTCAGTATGTGAGGGGACAATAGCGGAGCACTGCTGGATTCCTCTGTGTACAGCCTCCACTAAATTCATATTCCAACAGTGGACTCAATATTTAACACTATTGATAATCAGATTCTATTACATATCACATAAGAAATCACCATTAAAGGAACCACACTAAGCTGGCTATGATGACAAGTCGTTGATGCACACTAATGGTTGACACGGAGTCCCACAGGGTACCATGCTTGGACCTTTTCTATTTAATTTACTGTAGGTATGCTAGGTCTATTTGTTACATTGCTATGCAGATGATATACAATTAGGGCCACACAATACCACATTTGGACCACACATCCCATAAGTCAAATTTTTATTCAAATGCTCCTTAACATTCAAAAAAATGAGCCATTGGTGTTTGTGATATGTGATAGGTTGATTGGCATGGTCGGTTTCCTTAATGGAAGCAAAGGTGAACAGTGTTTGTTCATGATCTGTGAATGAATACTTTAAAGGTCATGAAGTACTAAAATAATAACAACTGGAAGTGAGAACGATAATGAACTGTATTACAGTTGGCATTTACAAAAAGGTAAGCAAATGTAACGGGATTAAAGTTGGTGATCCAATAACTAAATCATATTCACTGTCTCACATCTTCTAAATTGGAAAAGAATTCACACCAAGTGAGTGAATCTGGGGGCTGTGTGATTTGCTGCAGTGGAGAGTAGGTGTAATGCTAGATAAGCAGGAATGATGGTGAGTGAGAGCTACTGTCTGACAACTGCACACACACACACACACACACACACAGAAATGCTCATAAGCAGCAGTTTTAGAATTCAAATACTTAAAAGACAAGGCTGGTTGTCGTGGAAAAAATACATCTAGAAATCCAAGTTAGTTAAATGTATTGGATTTTACAGAGTAATTACGATAATAATAAGGGTTTTGGATTACGGCATAATGAAGACAGTGATTATCTTTACTTTTGAGATCTTAAGTTACATATTCATTGCATCTCCGGCTGGTGGCACATGGATTAGTAAGCATTGGAATAGAATATGAAGACATTGATATTGGATAATTAAAATAATGTTTGATTGAGAGCATGTGGGTGTCTAGAAGCAATCATTCGTAACTTATTGTCTGTTTTCACAGCAGTTCCATCTATTCTGAATCCCAGGTGCCTTTATCTTCACTGATTTTCCTTGTAAATAAGCTTGACTTGTGCATCAAAGCCGGAACAAGTAATCTCTTTTCCCCTCAGTCTTCTACCACTCTCTTCTCTCTGTCATTCTCTCTTTCAGATTCCACTGAATGACCAACAACTGCATAAATCTAGATGGCAAATTATGCTAATATTTTCTCCCTGTAACCTTGTATTACTCTTGACAGATGCAAACACTCAGAATTGGGTACACACACACACACATACACACAAAACACAGACCTTCTTGACAGTGAATTGGTTCTCATTGTCAGTGGTTTCCAAATCCTCCTCACAAACAGATCGGAGAAAAAAAGAAATCATAGTGTGGGAGAAAGAAGAAGAGGAATTGGGGGGAAATGATGAAGGACCAGAACAAATCAGTTCAGTGAAGGGCTAGTAGAGAGACAGATTTGATACATAGATGGCTCTGATGATGGATAAATAAAAGTCTTTGTTCTTCTGAAAGTCAAATGGTCAGAAATAAAGAACTGCTGTTTGTTTTTTTACTCCACTGGATTCACATCGGGGCTATTTCTCCTATATGTGAAGCTGGTAATCACAGAACAGCCATGCAGGCTGAATAGCAAACAAACATTCAGTATTGTGGAATAATAATCATGCCCAACTGAAAAATTCATGGCTTTGACAAAAAGTACACAATTCTCGTGCGTCTCACCTTAACAGTACATACACTATTATATTTTACACTCGATTCATTGTGATGTCAAAGGGAAATTTGCAATTGGAACAATATCATGCGTTTTATTGATTACGTATTTATTGAGACATATGTAAAGATCTGAAAGTGGAATAAAATGACACAACATTTGTGTATTAAACTACTAAAAATACTACTAAAAAATATGATTTGATTTTATGTAAATTCATGATATCCACTGAGCATCTTAATCTGACTTAAATACTGCATCACAGCCAGCAACAAAAGATAATTATCCCTTATTAAAATCATCTGTCAAGTATTAGATTATTAAGTGTTATGCAGTTAAAGTGTACAGAAATTCTAAAACTGTGGCTTGAATTAATGCCTAAAAACCACTCCCTCATGAAACTACTCTAACTCCTGATTGTTCTTCCATTACAAAATGATCGCTGTGTGACATTAAACATGGTAGAGATGGCATGGAATTGACAATAATTCATAGGTGTGTTAAATATACATTTACAGGTGACAATGCAAATGAACAACTCAGTTTCTATGATGTGTGAGTGAAAAAGAGTGTGATTTCACACGTTTATCGTCACACATGCGGGTTGACACCCTCTCCAGTGCTAAAATATGAATGGCACAGTTGTTTTTCTTATACTGTATGTTCTAGGTGTATTGCATGAACTATGTGACAGTTGTGCTTACCCTATAACTATGTACCCCATGTTTATACAGTTTAAAGTTAAAAATCCACCAAACCTTCTCTTTATGAGATTAGGATGCAACTCGCCACGGCAGATATTTTTGGTAGCTTGGAAATTATTATAGAGACAATCTGCCACTATTTTAGAAATGTAGTTTTTTCTTTCACATCTTATTACCCATGGTATTTATAGCGAACAAAGAGCACCAAAGCTGGGCCTTCAACTCAGGGTCTACCAATTTAAAAGAAACACATTTCTTTTTTTTTCATATTCAAAAAAGATAATTTATAATTGTTGGTGTGAAGGTGAAGACCATACCAAAAATATCTAGCAACTTCTGCACTTCTTCTTATTATATGAAAGAACTATGTCACCTTGCCAACTAGCCTAGATACCAGATTTGTAGCTGACCTGCCACCTTCCAATACTTCCAAAACCTGTCAGTTTCCTTCCTGCCATCCACCATCCTAATACTTTACCACCTGTGTTGACTTGGCCAAGAACAAGCATTTGCGGTCCCACTCACTATGCATGAAAATGTGATGAGGGAATTCACCCGTGTCCTTCTAAATGAACACACAGGAGGTCTTCACCAGGGAGTGAGCAACCAAAATAAATAAATAAAAACAAAAACCCCCAAATTAGAGGAGAGCAATTATTAAATTGAATACATACAACATTTAAATGCTGATATGTTTTGGCCCACAGGCCAACAAGGCCTGAAGGCTGCCCCATTGATATTTTGATATTTCACAGTTTTGTTGCAAAACACAGTAATCGCTGTACACCTGCGCTTATCTTTGCCTTTTTCGTTTAGGAGCATATTTGGTGAGTTTGCAGAGGCTCCTGAATTCTAATATCCTTGAGTTTAAAACGAAAAGTGATGGAAAATACATACTTTTAATGTCACATCACATCTTGATGGCAGTGGAAGATCACACGATGTATCACAATTATGTCATTTGGAGCATCACTACTTTCAAAGATGAAACAAATAATGTAGTTATCTCCAAATCATCACTGTAAAATTTGAAAAATACCTTCTAATTTCCTATTCCTGAGCCAGGATTTCATCCACATCTTTACAAAAATTGAGTACGCACAGGTGCAACCGGCTGCCAACAACAGTACACCTCTATGCAACATTTTTGCTTTGAAGTTATGTTTGATCACACAAGTTTCTAGAAGATCAGAAGAGATGAAATCATACTTAGATGTGGTTTAACCACTCAGACATAAAGTCATGACTCGATTTCTATCATTTGCACAGTGGAAACAAATACAGCAGGGTGGAGTGGCTCAGTGGTTAAGCCTGGTAGCCTGTGTGCAAAAGACTTGGTCGCAAGTTCAACTCCACCCCTGGCAGGTTGTACTCAATTCCATTGTAAGTCGCTTTGGATAAATGTGTCTGCTAAATGACATGTGATGTAATGTAAAATACACTGTTCAAAATGTCTTTAAAACTTTAGGTAAATAGAATAACATTGTATACATTTTGACTTGCTGGTGTAGGTGCCTGAGCAATAAAGCAGTGGTTGGGGAACATTTGCTGTCCAAACCAAACAAAACATTTCAAAAGAGTGAAGCTTAACAAGGCTCACAGTGGATTTTATCAATTTGGATATAATGTGGGCACATTCTTTCAAATCATTCTCGACACAGAGGGAAAAAAAAAGCTTTAGGTATTTTTTTCCACACATGGTAAAGTTTGAGAGAAAAAAGAGAGACAGCCACCAGCAGCGGGAGACGAGGACACCCAGTGAGAGAAAAGGCTGGACACTGGCAGACAGAAACAGAAACACCAGGGGACGAAGAGAAACGCAACAGGACAGAGGCAGGGAGACACGGCACATTGGATGTCGCCATGGGCACATGCCTGCATGATCATAACTGAGCATTTCTCAACTTTAATAATGTCACAAGTTACATCAGTGTCACTCACTCTCACACACACACACACACACACACACACACACACAAATCTCCTCCCTGAAATTGATTCATTAAATGCCAAGTGTGTATGGTCCAGTGTCTTGACTGGATCTAGTCTCTGCTTTCTCAGGATTAAAACATTGAAAATCGGTCACAAAGTTTGTTGGGTCTGTGGTCCACCACCTTTTTAAAATCAAGTGAGATTTTTCAAAATCCTCTAGTGTGGGACATGCTTTATCTGTTTTTAGTGAGAGTTCCAGCAGATATTCCTTGGGATATTTTTCTAGTGTATGACCCACTTTTGTTATTTTGGATGTTTAGTTTAGTTTCACATCTCTGCTTTAGTGGTAGTATTAAAACAACTGTTGATTGAACTTTACCTGTGTGGAGTCCTGCTGTTGAGGTCTTTCTCTGAGCTATTGTAATATGAATATGCTCACTTTAATAAAACACATTGAAGTGCAATCTGTAATTTTGCACAGGACTGACCTGCAAATACACATCTATACTCATTGTGAAGTGTGTGTGTGAGAGAGTCGTTTGTGGAGGTGAGTGGGAAAAAAAAGAGTCAATGAGTGCAGTCGTAGCGCAATCAAAAAATGGGTCCTTGTGCAGAAAATATAAGGACTCGCACCAATAAATGAACAAAATAAATCACTCGACACTGAACACTAACATCCAAAACTGCACACGGGAACAGTGTTTTCCTTTATAACTAGACTTTAAACACACACATCATTGCAAATTTAAGGTGTAACTTCATTCTGTCAAGTCGCTCTGGAGCAGCGTAGTTTTGTAGAGAATAGTGTAGAATATTTATTTTTGAAATACAGTGGCATAAAAGTCTTTGAAAAATGAAATACTAAGTCTATTAAAAACCCTTCCTCACTGTTTTTTGTGATGTTTGTGTAAGGGCCTCTGGGAGACGGTACAAAATAAAACAGCATTTCTTTAAAGACAAGAAGAGAAGTTGAGCATTGAGTAGATGGTTGTTGTTTTATTAAGTTTACAGCTGAGTGTTTATTCTTGCTCCAATTTGTCATGTGTGGATGACATGAATGCTTACACTATCCTTTCAGATAAAAACAATCTTTGTCCAGATAAACAGCTCAGCTCAGAAATCTGTATCCAAATTCAAACACCTAACTAACGTACATCCAGGGTCACATCCAGTGTGTCTACATGCATGTTTAAAGTCTGATTTTAGTTGGATTGGTTTTCTTAACACACACGGTCTTAATCTTACTAACATACCTGGATAATGTGATTCTGATTACTCATGTATACGATTAGTCAGACTAGAGGCTTGACGTTATGCACACGCACCAAAATTCCCTCCCTAGTCTTTTGACTCGGAGACGACGTATGAACTGCAGTACTGTTGTCGGAAACCATAAAGCGCCGGCGTCTTTCTTCAGACAACACAGCAACCACAAGAGCCATGCACAGGTAGCATGTACAGCAGGTAAGAAACATGCAGAAGCACAGCATGATCCATCTCACCACGTAAAGGTCAACAGGAAACTGATTCCATATACACTAGCTTATAGAGAGATACAGCACCAGTCAGACGTACACAGCCGCTAAATACATTTTCTTCTCGGCACGTATACTCAGACTCTGCAAAGTTGTCTGGTTGCCTGTCTTATTCAGACTGTGGTCTAAACTTGATTAAAATGTGCACGTAAACGTACTGAATGAAAACTGGAAAGTGATTCTTTCCTCTACAGTTGCTTGCATAGAAAGCAATTACTAAAGCAAAGTAATTTCTTTAATTGACTGACGATGAGGTGAAACTGCAAGTAAGCCTTAACGGAGCTTTTTGTTCACATCGGATAGTTGAGTATTGGCTGATAAGAATCAATCACAAAGTGAAATGTGTTGTTCTGTCAAAGGTCTTTGTTTCTAGCTGTCCAGGCAAAAAAAAAAAGTATCCCCACTTTAAATTGAATTGTTACCAGCAGCATTTTTTAAATTCACCATTGTGTTTAAAACAGAGGAAAACAAGCGTATCTGGAGCAGAACAAAAACAGAACAGCAGCCTCAATATGAACCCCTCGGTGTACTGGTTTGGAGTGAATTGGTGCTGCAGGTCTCATCACTGTCAAATTTAAACCCTGCAGCAACCAGGTGCTCTTCATTCTAGATTATGTGTTTCTGTTTACTTTCTGTGTGCTAGCTCTGTGATAAACCTTATTAAGGTTTTACCCAGTGCATGCTGGGATACACTCTGGACTGCCTGCAGGATGAGTGGATATAATTAAGGAATGGATGGATTGAATGTATGGCTTATACTTTCTTGGTCTGTGGTCATTAAACATAACACATGCTTTAAAGCAGCGGCTTATCTATGCAGTGTCAACCAGTGCAGCTGTGTGTCATTTGAGGTCTGGTTTATACTTCTTTGCTTGACAACTTTGATTATTGTCCCTTGACAAAACTTAATGAGTCGCAAGATGTTTTCAATTTATGCTCTGGCAGAAAGTTTCAGTTGTCTCCATGGTAACCAACCACCTACCACATACTGTACTGGCCTCCAATTCACTTCCTGATCAGTTTATCCCTCTTGCTTATTTGGTTTTATAGCTATGCTGCTTTTTCTTTTTGACAAAGTGTGGATTTGAAATAGTTAATATTATTGTGGAGTGGAATTTACTTGTATTGAGAGCACAAGCACAGCACATGAAACAGAGGTGGTCAGTGTGGTACTGAGCCAAACAAGAGAGCAGCAGGTAGAAAAACATGTTGGTCTGACAGTCAATAGTGCAACATTTACATGAAATCAATGATTATCAGTCACACTGGGCGACAACCTTCTATATACAGTATAACTCATGCATGTGTATGTGTAGATACAGTATATAAAAAATACTATTAATATTATTGCCATCATTGTTACTAATATTATGTTTCATTCTGATATTATTACTCATTGAGATATTCTTTTCGATTTCACTATTTAATACCTCACACACGGACACACGCATGCACCTCTGTCCTCTATTTTCTGTATTTCTTTCTTTTCGTCTTGATTTTTTGTTAATATGAAATGTCTATTTTGCACACCCCACCACTATTATAAGAAAAAAGTAAATACACAAAAAAACCAAGGAAAACAATTGCAGTGTATTCAGTGTATAACAGCACAACACTCCCACACACTGTGACCTCAACAGTAAACGTCACGTCTCTGATAGGGTCAAGAAAATCTGGAGATTATTTGTTAAGCGTGTAATAGCACTGTTTTGGCCAGGCCTGTGTACTGCATTGTATTTAATTGTATTGTATGGGTGAATGTGGACTACGAGTCATTATACTTGACCATGGATCACAAAAGAAGACACACTCTCACCTACAAGAAGAGGAAACCAAAAACAGAGATGTGCCAGACAAGGTCTAAAAGATATAAAGGAAGCTGCCTCTGTGGAGCCTCAACCAGCATCATTGCCAGATGGGCAGCAAGTCAAAATCCATCAGTAACTGCCCTTCAGAACAACACAGTGAAGTCCTTTTTCAATTCAACTCTCCTGTCAGCAAATCCACATCCTTTATCAGTGCTCTCTTAAACTGTCTTGGCACTAAAAGACCTTTCAGACCTGGTATTAACATCCTTCCCGGTTGATTCGATCACAAGGAGACTGCACTGCATACAGGTCTGAATGCACCCACTGACTTTTGAAATCACCTGATCTGGTCGGAAAACACACACAATAAGAGGTTGGTTGGGGTTTCATGTGGCAATGAACGCAGTCTGATGTTGTCGCACCTCCAGTATTTTTACACTTCTGAGGGCCCATATGTTTTTTTATTTATATATTTATTTGTAGGCACTGCAATACTATTGACTCTGATCAACATGATTTGATGGTTAATATCCAGTGGCGATTTCGGTCTGGAAATTCTGGTGGGGCCATGCAGGAAAATCTTATAATGCAATCCAGAAATAGCACATATTACTCTCATACCCTCACAACAAAAACACAGTAGCAAGTGAGAGAGGGGACCACAGCACCTTTGACACAAAATTGCAGCTCAATAATGCCATCACACAGACAATGTCCATCTGATGACATATGTTATCATATCAATAGCACCACCAAATAGTAGTGTTCAAAATCTCACAAAATCAAGTACTCCAACGTGACAACAATAACAACAATGCATGACTCATGGCATAAACGGCGCACAAGCCCACTGCCGAAACTGAAGCGTGCGCTGTACACGCGCATGCACGCGCAACAGTTCAGCAATACACAACACTGCAGGCACTGGGAGGAGCTCTCGGCCGGGCCCCACCGACCAGAAACAGAGGACGTGCAGCATCCGGTATAACCAACTATTCACATACAACTACACTATGTGTCTACAGTGGAAATTGTGTTCAAATGAAAACTGCGGACATTTCATTGGGGACAACGTTGAATTTGTTATTAACTTGTGCTCCATGACATTTTTGACACAGGAAAACATAAATATTGAACAAATTGTATCCGTGAAAATGAATGCTTAATTGGGTTTGAAAACTGAAGAAAAACTGCAGAAAAGGTGTGGGTGTTAAAACACAAGATACAAGCGATATTGTCCCGTTTTATATCTCGTTTAGAAATATATGGATATATATTAAAATATCAAGCTATCGCCCAGCCCTAATACTTAACAATGTCCACTCAGGATCGGTTCTCATAGTACAGAGTCAAAAAAACTTAACTGAAAGAAGCTATAGGGTTCGATTCCTGGTCTGTGGGTTTCCTCTAGGCTCTCCGGTTTCCTCCCACCATGAAAACATTTTAGAATGTTAGACACATTCATCAGGTTGGTCCCTTGTGGTGGCATGCTCAGTCGCGGCGGCTCTGATCAACCCTCCATCTGACCTCGACATTTTGTTGTGCAATACCAGTTGTATAATGACAGTAAAAAGATGCTTTCCTCCTTTCCTATAAAGCCCGGAGCCTGGCGTGGAACTGCAGACTCCAGTGTGATCCAGTGTTCTATGAGTTAACATTTTTTCAAATGACATGGATAGTTGGATAGAAGCCGTTGTGATTTCAGCAGATGATGTTTTTGTTGCTCCTTCCTTGATGAAGGCAGCTGCTTCTTTTGCGGCCATCGTTCATGTTTATTCAATGTACACATATAATGCAGACAATTTCCCATGTAATGTAATATGGACTTTGATTTTGTCTTGCCAATATCTTAATGTAAGTCGACTGATGTTGGCGCAGAGTGACATGTCAGACATTTCCACTCACTATGAGAAAACTTTATCATGTATTCTTGTCTTTCCAACAGTATTTAATCTGATAAGCTACTGTTCTGGGTGGATTCCTGACCTTAAATACCCTTGTACATATCCTTGACTTGGTAACGCTCTCACCAGCCATTTCCAGTGATAAACCCCATTATCAAAAGGTCCACTCAGATAAGATACAGATCTCTGACAGATGCCGTTGTTGGTAATTACAGCAGAATTGATTGCAACTGCTGTGGGATGGGTTGGGCCAGGTCTAAAATGTGTGTCCTTCCTCTGTTTCGTTACAGGCAAATGAACACATCAAAATGCCAACGGCTCAGACTGCTTATTATCACCCATGGGCTGTGGAGACCTTGACAAAAGATGACAGGATCAGTTCTCATAGTACAAAAATCAACATAAGTAATAATTAATTGAATATAACACATGATCATTTTACTCAAAAAGCTTTGATTCTGTGGTGCATTTCTTTAGCCTCTATTATCATCAACTTCTACAGGAGGTGTATCATTATACTCTGATTAAATCTTTTTTTTTCATAGTGCCACAATTTCCTAGATTTATGAATCCTGTTCTTTCTTTTTAAAAGATCGTTTTCACAAAGGCAGGTCCTTTTCCACTTTGACCTAGTTATACATTTCCTGTAGTTTTTATCCATTTACCTTCAAGGGACGGCATCTCTTTAACCCATTTATCATCGACTTCCTCACCACCGCTACAGATAAATCCCCTCTTACTTTTTTAACTGTGCCGCTTATTGCTTTCCCAAGCTGTAGTCACAGCAGATAAATCACAAAGACAAATCTACATGTCGGCAGAGGTCACTGCTCCAGATATGCATGAATTTTAAACCTGTCTCATTGTATTAATAATTAGTGCGTGGCTCGCTAGCTGGTGTGTTCTTTGATGTGGTTTCTGCTGTTGTAGGTGAGAAAAGAAATATTCCTTAGTGTTGAAGTCTGCAGTGGCACTGGAATAAAATTACATCTTGTAATCTAGGTACAGTACATGACTTCGGTGTAAAATGTATCTCTAAGACTATGTCAAAGAAACAATAAATTACAATCAGTAGAAAATAAGAATGCTATTGCACTATAGAGAAAAGGAGTCAGCATGTATCATTTTCCTAAATAACCTTGCCTCATTTAGTCCATGGCTGAAAGAAACAAGCTTGTTCTGAAAACAATGGGTGGACATTTAATGATAATAAGAAACGTATCTTGTATTTGTTTTATTACGGCTGCAATATGGGTCTCGAAGCCATACATTACAAACACTCTGTCAAACTGATTCAATACATGCGCAGTATGTTTACATACTGTGCTCTTTAATATTTCAATTCCTACCTTTACTTTGATTACTTTTGATTCTATAGAGAGGACACGAGTTGTGGTGGTTATGGAACCATGGCTGCTTCTATGTGTTATAATGAATCTTAATCACTGCTAAGTAGCCATGGGACTATTCACTCCGAGCTCTTTTAAAAAATAATCCATATCAGAGGATGATAATGTTTCAGCAGTAAGCACAATGGAGAATGTCTATACTTCCCTCCAGATTTCATAACATTGTTGGGTATTAAAAGAAAAATCTTCTATTTCATCCAGTAAAGTTTAATAGTTAAGGATTGGCCTTGAGAAGAATCTGTCTGTGTGGAGTGTGAAGTGTTTTACTTGGGTTCCTTCTCCGTCTCTCACTACAATATGCGTCTTTATTGCGAGGAATAGTCATTTCTGACCTTGGAAAAGGCGATGATTTTAACACTCCATATTTGGTTAAATACAGTCAGCTCATTAATGTTCATGTAAGACACTAATAAAAAGTGCTGTGTGTCGGCCAGGATCATTTTTTTGCTGTTTCTTAATAATGAGATACAGAGTGCATTCACTTTCAGTGAATTTGCTTGGTTGATTTTTTATGTTGCAGCCTGAATGTAAATACGGGGACTGTATTCAAATTGGCGTCTTATTCACACGACGTATTCTGCATCTGTAAATTGGTCATATGCATGGCTACACCGCTCTTCAAAGAAACTTCATTCTACATTCTACCTCATTTCCATTTTCTTGAGAAGCTTGCTGCTGCCGAAAGACTCCAGGCTGTGCTCGCCCGGTGAACTGACCCGGTGTTTACTCCACTGTTTACATAGCTCGACAGCCCAAACTTGTCAGAAACAACAGCAAACAACAACCACAGCAAGACTCAGTGGCAATTAACACTGTGTGCCCAGAGACCATGCTACCATATATACCACGATAAAGAAGAAATTACATCATAAACATTCAAATTTAATTGAGCATGTGTGTGTCTTTGGAGTTGTGTCTACATCGGAATATTTCTACTCAGTGTTTTGTGTGTGTGTGTGTGTGTGTGCGCGCGTGCGTGCATGCATCCGTGTAGAGTTGTGTTTTAACAACTGCAACACAGATTGCCCTCCGTCCCGCTGTATTCCCTGGAGGGGTCTAATCAGACAAACAAGGTTTCTTTTACTGGTCTGTGTGCTTTGATTTCTCACTGAGCACAATAAATACACACACACACACACACACACACACACGGTGCATATAAACCTTAAAGACATAGATTATGTCGAGACGTGACTGCACATACACTGTGAGGTCTTTTCTTAATTACCAGTGGTGGGGGGGGTTGGGGGCGGGCACACCATCACTCTGTCAAGCCGGCCTTTATGGTCAAGTAGCAGAAATAAGTTTGAGTAAAAGGAATGTGACAGCGCCTATGGGAGTTTGCCAAAGCTGTATTTAAAAAAAAAAACAACAACTCTAAGAGCATAAGGTAAACAACTCAACGGCCTGATGGGACTAAAATTGGCTAATGGACTACATTTATATAGCACTTGTCAACTCTTGAGGATCACTCAGTGTGCTTTCCACTGTTACCTATTCACACACATTCATACAACACGTCCACATATTGTGTTTCTCTATCGCTCACATATTCACAGCCATCAGGGGCAATTTGGGCTTTGGCGTTTTGCCCAAGGACACTTGTAGAATGGAAGTGGTGGGGATCAAACCACCTACCTTCCTTTTAGTGCTTACCTCCTGAGGCACAGCTGCCCAGAAAAAAATGAACCCTTTGAACAGGACTACTACCATAGATCCAGTGGAGCATGGGGATGGCAGCATCATTCTGGGGAGGTGTTTCTCAGCAGGAGACTGTACAGACTTGAAGATGACAGTTTACAGACACGTTTCATCCATTCTACTGAGCACTGAGTTATGTGAGTGAATATTTTTTGTCACTGAAAGATTCCTGTTATATATACGTGTGGGCAAAGCAAGGGGATGCTGTTTTTACCCCAGTATCATGTCTTTGCAACACTTGGATAACTGATGGCCTTACTTAACATTTAGTGAACAGACACACGAGTGGCATCAATCTTGTCATCTAATGCTCAGCAAGAACGCACACGAGCTTATTTCCCAAAACGGGAAACAATAGCTTCAGCTCATCCTGATGTATGAATTGCCATGTTTGCAAATGAGCTGTGGCACCCTACCCACTGCGGAACAAAGGAAACATAAATAGAACCTGTGACAATGGCTGCACATCACATTAAGTTATGGGTCATTAGTGCTAAAGACTTACCATTCATTACTAAACATGGAAATGTATATACCTGAAAGTAGTTTGGTTCTGTGGGACAAAAGTAAATGATCCATCCAGGTCAGAGGCCATATTTCCTATTTCCCACCTGCTGACCTAACTGTACTGGCTCTGACCACTCTCTATTGTACTAACTGTCCAGTAAATTAGCTTTCCTCCTTTGTCTTTGCCTCTCATCCTCCTTTCCTCATCTTGGGTGGAAGGATCCATCTTTTTGTTTTCTTCCCTCCCCACCCTTGAATGTTCTCAACCATCCCTCATGGCACCATTCTTGTTTGCCTGGCCACCACCCTCCCTCCCCTGTGTCTCCCCCCTGTGTTTCACCTCATCTTTTCCTCCTGCTCCACCACCCTTGCCTCAGACAGAAAGTCAATTGGAGCTGTCTAAACAAATGAGAGGTGTCTGAGATCATTTAAACAGCCATAAATAACATCAAGAGAGGAGGCAGACGATGAGTGGACCCCAGCGCTACACGCGTACACACACACACACACACACACACTCCCACACACACACATACACACAACAATCTTAAGTGGACCCCATTGCTAATTTGTCTGATAGCGTGTTAGGGGAAGATAAGAGTGGAGGCAAGAATGCGGCCTGCCTCAGATGCATTAGCTCTCCTTGTACTGTTTTCATCACTCAGGCTATGGGAACACAGTGTATTGTTTGCTAATTTGCCTTTCACAGCTTTTGTTTGGACCTCTACACTGTGTGTGTGCGTGTGCGTGTGTGTGTGTGCGCACCTGGTGTAGTCAGAGTTTAGAGTCGTTATAGAGAGATCATTCCAGGTAATGAGGCTCTAAAGGAATGAGCGGTGCCCTTTGTGATGATTTAATGCATTGCTGCTGTCACTCTCTTTGACTTAAACCTACAAATATGAAGCCTGCACATCACAAACTTGACAAGTAAGGGGAAGAGGCTCGAGTTGGATCCTCATTCATTAAGCTTGTCCGTGTCTTGAAGGGAAGAAGACGATCGGTGATTTTGTTATGTCAGTCCTTGGCAAGCCTCCACTCTCCTGGTTTCTGACAGCTCTCTGCCAAGTAGGACATTAAATAATAATCCTCCCGCTTTCTCTCTGTCGCTCTCTCGTGCGCGCGCACTCTCTCTCTCTCTCTCTCTCTCTCACTTACTCTAACTTTCTCTCCTGCATGCTTACCTCTCCCTCTGTGTGTGAATATGTGTGTGTGTGTTTGTCTGACTTACTTTGTGTCTTTCTCTGTCATAAATATTTAGCTAGGAATGAAACACTGGCAGCTTTGTGTGCGGGTAAAACATATGCCTGAAACACACTCTCTCTCTCTCTCTCTCCGCCAGTACCCTCTTAAATATTACAGAGCTGGCACTTGTTATAAGCCTCCACACATCAGGCCAAATCCATTTTGGAAGTGCCAATTTCATTCTTGGGATGTTAAGCATTTACACCGCAAGGTCAAAACATTCCAATGAAAGCCCATCTCGCTCCATTGCAGAATTGGATGAAAATGAATGTTATTTATTCTCTTGAAATAGCCATCCTGTTTCATTGGTTCCCACACAGTGGGCTGGTATATGCTGATATGCTGGTTAAATTTTCATACATTGTGACTCCTGCGGTGTACATGTTAGGAATTATCATATCATTTGGGGTTTCTCTGTCATTTTAGAAATCATATTAGAACATACATGTGGGAGTGGCACATTAACATATTCACATATGTAACCCTACGCTGTTATGGATGTGTAATGTTTCTGGTCGGCAGCGATTCCGTTTGCACACAGAAATGTCACAACATCCACAGTGCTTGAAGGCACAGTGGGTGTGGAGATGTGGGTGTTTTGTTGCTTTAAGCTCTCTGATTATGCTCGTGTGTGACAGGTTGCCTGCGGAAGAGCTCGAGACCACAAAGGGGAGCCCTGCAGATACAGTATTTGTGACTGTATATAATGTGGAGAAGGAATTATGTTAGCCGCATACCATGTGTAAAAGAAAAAAAAAAATGGCATTGGTATATGCAGGTCAGGTGAACTTGCAGATCTAAATGATATGTAGTTATGAATGGCTGCCGTTTTACAGTCGGAATGTCAGCACAGTGGAAATGTATGACAGCATTAGAGTTGACAACATCTGTCGTTAGGCGTTAACATAAGAAATTGGATTCTTGATTTCACAGGTATCATGATAAAAGGTATCGTTTCGCACAGTTGTGCTCGTTTGCCGTTTAGATGGAATTAAACAGGTTTTTCTGAAATTCTAGACAGACTAGAATATATATATATGACTTGCAGAGACTGCTACTTTGACAATTTAGCTGCCAATAGAGGGCAACTTGAGGTACACAGAAACATCACATACATATAAATGTAGGAAAACTGGGAGGCAACAGATAACTGTCAACTTGTCTTTCTGTAGTTGATGCTTTAATCCAAAAGTACCTTTGAAATCAAACTTTAGATGATGGAGGGACTGGTTCTCACCTAAAAAGTTGAGGGATGAGTAAAGTAGCCAAGCACAATGACAGCAACGTATGACATTTTCTCTGTCTGCCACCTTCTCAGTCTCCTTGAGACTGGAAAGGAAATGTATTCAGACTTACAGAGGGACAGCAACACAAACTCAGTGTGTGGGGTATCAGTTTTACACAAACTTTTTGCCCTTGTAATTCTTTGAAGGTGTCACAGCTGGTAACACATTTTTGGAGGGGTAGACACTGCTCAGATTATCTCTTTGCGCAATATGAAGATTTAACTCCGGTACTGCTATTGCTTAATGGTTGGGGTTTTGATTAAACATCAAACTAACCAAGCAATGAAAGGTGGCAAAAGCGCTTTGAGGAGGAACAATAGATGGATGAATCAACAGGGAATAGAAAGAAAAAAACAGCAGAGACTAAAGAGATGGGTAGGCAAAGGGAAAAAAGATCTATAACTTTTTGAAGCCTCAGGTGTACCTCTCCTGTTTGGCTCACCTCTTTCCAGTCTCCCCACAGTCATCAAGCTCTGCTCTCTGTGTATTGTTGGAACATGGGAGCAATGGAGGGAGAGACAGAGAGAAAGAGAGAGAGAGAGAGCGAGAGAGAGAGTGAGAGAGAATAAGAGGTGCATAGGTTGTAATCATCTCCTCAGTGTCTAAGAAGCTTTTAGCCATAAGGTTTTTAGATCTCCATCATTTTCATTCTAATGGTGCCTTCCTGAACTTCCTTTCTACCCACTCTTCCTCCACATCTCTGTCTTCTTCAGTGCCTTTTACTCATCTCATATTCTCACATCCTTGCCTCTTTCAGCCACGCTTAGCCAGTCTGCTTTCAGTTCCTTTGCTTCACCTTTCATTTCTGCATAACCCTCGTCCGTTGCTTCCCCTCTTTCCCTTCGATCTCACCCCTCTTCTTCTCTCTAGCCTGTCCTCTTAATTCTCTCTCCCCACTCATCATGGGGACGGTACATCCCTTGGTGGTTGAGGCACAGAGCCACAGAGCTCTTTGATCATTTGCAGGGGAACTGACATTCTGCCTGTTATTGTGGACAGAGTTCCGTCTGGTGTCAGCTCTATGGATGCCAAGGGAGGAGCCACCTCTTACACTTGTATTTCGGCATTCATTGTCCTGTGAGTAATTAAATTTCCTGAAGACCACAACAATGACTTCATGACACATTAGTTCTTTATCCTTCTGGCAATCGCTCCCTCCCTTTGCCTTCTTTTCTTCTCCGCCATTCACTCTGAATGCTTTATGGAGTCCTTTATCCAAAATATGCTGTTTAATCTGGCGAAATGAGAAATTATCATCAAACAAGAAATATGGACTTATGAATACTGATTTAGCATGTGCAGTTCCCTTGCAATGACTTGAAATGTAATGAAATGATCCCGTCGTTTATAATGCATGAGTGCACGGCTTGTAATCAAACGAAATTGTGTTGTTCACTTTCTGGGGAAAATGAAATAATGATGATGTTCTTCAAAATGAATGCTTTGTGGAATTTAAATTCAGTAAGCGCGAGTTAGATGAACTAATCTCATTGCATGTAATATGTGATTTAGCTGCAACATAGTGGGGGAATATATAAACTCTGCATGTAATGGAAGTTATTAGAAAGTATACTAGAGAAAAGAAAAAAAAAGGGCATGAGAGAAGTCTAGCTTCATTAAATGATTACATATTACATTATATAGTAAATTACATAGGATGTAGTCCAACACAAAATGTGTTCAAGAAAAATGACAGGCACACAGAACGGAGCGTAGAAGTTTCTACACTCATGCATGCATGCTAAAGGAAGTGACCATGCACCGCGTTCAATAACACACACAAAGAGGGTGGATGTTCTTTAGATTACAAAACTCAATTTATCGCTGTTATACTCGGCCTGTGTTTGTGGAACAGAATTACTGAAGCAAAAGTTCTGTCCTGAACCGTAATGTAATGACTGCCTGTGCATTTGCTCACCACGGAAACAAAGCAACATGTTTCTAACATGTCACTCTGATGTTTTTTGCTTTTACATATTCTCCACAGCATGTACTATATCTGTATGTAAGATGTTGAAAAGGGGCCGATGCAAAAATCAGAAAACACGCACGAACCTCTCAAATGTCATTTCATTTTTCTCCCTAATGTGAACAGCAACTCTTGAATATTAATGCTATATTCTTCATATTCTGCTTACGCCAATGGAATGGAAGGAATGCATAGGATTGCAAAGGACAAAAAGACTCCTCATCTCTGTGTAGCATATATGATCTTTAAATCACTGCTGCCAAAGGAACTGTCTCGAGACTAAAGAGAAGCTAAATACATGTTCCATCCGATGTCATCCTGAAATGTATTCATACATCTGTGATATGAAAATCAATTTCTATTTAACACTTTGTCTCAGTTGTCAGAAGTGGGGAAATAACGCAAGCGATTTTATTAAGGCTTAAATCCTCGCTCAAATCCTTTGGTATTAATTTGACATTTCGCTCAATATGCTCATTATGGCAGCATTTAACATGTGACAAAGACCCCTCAAGACCCCGCTCTAACCCCCCCCACACGCATACAAACAAGTGCACTGTCAGGAAGTACAACTGAGAAAAAGCATGCGTGTGCACACACACACACATCTTTATGCCACTATCCTTTTAAGGACATGCATTTGGAAAGCCTAATACCTAACCTTAACTATAACCAGTTAACCTAACCTTAACCTGAACACAATTCAAATCTTAGCCCTAAACCAAACCAGTCCCTCAACCAGAAATTAGGTTCTGCCTCATTAGGACCAGGTTTTAGTATCCATGAGGACTACTGGTCCTGATAGTAGTCGTATATAGGCCAGTGTTTATACCAGAAAAACTCCTCAAGAGGTAACAAATACAAGTAGACACACACACATACACACACCCCACCCATCGTTGGCATAAGCCTGTGGAATTGATGTGCCCCTAAGCCTGCTTTTTCCATGCATTATGCCCCGAGGAGAGAGCTTCTGAATGGTGGTGGCTGCCTCACTAGTATAAGCTTGGGATCAGAATGCAGAGGTAAACACACACACAGAGGGTGGGTGGGGAAGAGCAAATTTAAGGGCACAAATGCAAAATATCAGAGAGAGGGGGAAAAAAATGAGGGCAGCACACAAGTAATCATTCTCTCTTTCCACTTCCCCCCTCCTTCACACACACACACACACACAGGAACATACACACTCACCTCTAAGCTAAGGGATGAAACCTGCACAGTGTGTCTGTGCCTCATGCTGGCTTAGCCACAGAGCTGAAGAACAGTGAGAGGATAAAAAGTGGAGATGAAGACATATGACAGAAAAGCTCTGTAAACAAGACACACACAAAGATGCACGCTTACAAGCGCGCACACACGCGCGCTCTTACAGGGGGCCCTGCTCCCTGTCTGTCTCTCACTTCTGCTCAGCTACAGTGAGGTGCGGGGCTTTGTGTCACACTGGCTGGCACGTGCCATGTTTACGTCCCCCTCTTGTCCTGCGTTCAGCACTACAGGGGCTGCTCGATGTCAGTTTGCTGCGAAGCAGTGAAAGTTGGCTGAGTGGCTGACGAGGCTGCTCTGTGGGAAGCACTGACTTGTGTCTGAAGATGCTGCTAAACCCCTCAGACCTGCAGTAACACATCTGTACCACGTGCTGTGCTGGAAGAAACTGCTGACTTCAGGGTGGTCATCACTATGTGTGTGTGGTAGGATGTGCCAAGTCTCTCAGTTGCTGGGCGTATGCTTCTATGATATTTGATATTATACATACTGAACAATAAAAGACAACAAAAAACCCAAAAGCATGTAGTCCACAACCATACTTACCATGCAAAGATTATTTCTGGTGTAACAGTATATAATGCTGCAATGACTGATCAGAATTGTGCAGTGCCTCTTTTTTAGATAACATGTTTACCGAATGAATTGTGTGGATATGTCGATGTAAGGAGTGGTTATTTGATTTCCCATCATCTGTGGCATCAAGAAGGTGTTTTTTTCACTCAGAGAACTAGCACAAAGTGGATATTTTCTCTCTTTTCGACCATTCACTGTTACACCCTAAGGTTGGTTGTAAAAATCCCTGTAGATCAGTTTTCAAAAATACCCACACCAGCCCGTCTGGCACCAACAATCACGGCACTTTCAAAGTCACTTAAATCACCTTTCTCCCCCTCGTTCTCATGCTAAGATTGTAATTCCGCACGTCATCTTGACCGTGCATACATGCCTGAATGCAGTGATTTGCTGCCACGTGAACTGATGATAAGATGTTTGCATTAACGGGCAATTTAATTGTACAGTTCAGGTCAGTATGTCGACCGTAAAAAAGGAATTCATTGTGATAACAAACTCCTAGTTTGACATACACTCAACAGACTAACACACAGTCGAACACATTGAGCTGCTGAAGAGTCAGGAGAAGTCGACCACAATTACAATGCTCGCATTGTATGTAGTAATTTGTCCTGATGACTTCTTACTGAAAAGACAGGTCAACTTTTGCTCTCTGCATGTCATACAAATCACAGCAGCTAAAATAATTGCAACTAACGTCTACTCCTTCTGCAAGAATTAGGAACCTGACTAAAATTGATCCCATCATCCTGTCACAAAACCTTAAGAGGTAATGTTATGTTGACGATAATGATGACTTTCCTGGTTACTGAAAAGGTGTTGGATCAGGTCACGGCTGTGTCAGCCGGGTCTACCAACTTCCATACGACTCTTAATTGTAGGTTTCAGAGTTTCTTTACAATCCCACCCTAAACCCACAACAGCATGAGGGTATCTTAAGAGCTTTACACTTAGTTCCTTGACACAGGTGGGTGTAACCAGCCTTTTTCCAGTGCCAGCACAATAGCTGTTCAAGACTTAGCAGATTAAGTGGGAGTACAGATTTTACATTGGGCCAGCTGCCATATGGTCAGGTGGGCAAATCCTTTTTTTTTGGCAGAACACATACAGTACATGGAATTGTTCAGTTTGTGGCTGCGTGGAAATGAGTGGTCAAGCATCAAGAACCCAGTTAGAATGTGAAGCCGATGTGAAATACAACAAAGATTTTGGAATCAGGAGGGCTCACAGAGAGAGAGAGAGCAGAGGGGCTCTTCACTGACCATTACTCTTGGCAATGAGTGCTGAACAGAAAGTGCTTAGTAGAAAACAACGGGATACTTCCACACCAACTCAAACAGCATCCATCAGCCGTGTGTGTGTGTGTGTGAGAGTGGGAGTGTGTGTGTGTGTGTGTGTGTGTTCAGACAGAGCATAAGAAAAAAGGAAGAGATTTCTCTCCTGTCACTTCAGTAATGCAGCCCTGTGCTCTCCCAGCATCCCTCTGACCTTCATGCTTCAAGTTTCAGCCCACTTACATCACCCGTGTCAAACACAGACCTTCATGACTTGTGTGTGTGCGTGTGTGTGTCTCCATGCGCGTGAATGCGTGCACATGCCTGTTGGGGAGATTGAGATCTAGAACTGATAAGGACTGACTATGCGAGACACTTCAGCCTCTTGTATATCTGTCTGAACTTGCAATAAGACTTCAGCAATTGTTATTGATCTCTGAGGCACTTTGAGCCGGAAAGGGGTTTCCCTTTACTTTTTTTTTACACGTTTATTTCTTTCCTTTATTAGTTTCTTCTAAGGTACTGTATTTCTCTCTGTGCCAGTGAAAATGTTTTTTCTGTGCATTGTTGATAGTGTTCTAATTTAACTTTAAGTGTGTCAAACAGATTTTTGCAATTCCAGACTAGTTTGACCAGTTCTTCCTTCATCTAGTTTATAGTTAAGGGTTTGATGAAAAGAGTTATGGTCAGACTTGACTCTAAATTTTGCAAAATTGTGGAAGACGTTGGTGCTGAGTCACTGCTCTTTATGACTAAGAAGAAAGCAGGTGAAGTAAGGATAGTGCAAATGTCTCTTGGTCACTTCCCTGTGGAGGTTTTGTAATTGAGTAAGTGAGGTTGGAGGTTATTGATATTTAGTTTACTACAAACTCATAAATAAATGTATTTGGTTTAATTGCAGGTAAGATACAAGGTTGGGGGTGAACTGAAATCTAAATAGATTTGCATTTAAGGAACTGGATTTATGAACGCAGTAGAATTCACTCCATAATAAAATAGCAAGTTGTCCATGCTATTTTATGCACATTGCTAAATAATATTCAAGCAGGAACCTGCATCAGGTTTTTATAAAATTGAGTAAACATTATATATTACACAATAAAGAGGCATTTACTGAGTTTATGACCATTCATTCTCTTCCACTTATCTATGAGGGCCAGGGAGGAAGCGAAGCTGGAACCAATCCTGGCTGAGTTTGGGGCGAGAGGCAGATACAGCCTGTACAGGTCATCAGTCCATGACTACGAGGTTTTCATTTGAAAAATGGCATTTTCCGATAAAAATGATCTCTGCCCAGACAACTGTTTCAGCTCCATATCAGAGGTAACCTTCATCCATACTAACACCTAAAAAACTATATCATGTGACCATTCAGATACACTGGGGATACGTGCCAAAGTGAAATGTGATTCAATCCTCTGCAAGTCTTTGCTTTGCTTCCAAAACAATGGTGAAGATTAGGATAAAGAATTTATGTTGAGAGAAACAACATAAAACTGAAACTGGAAGTTAGTTTCACTGGAGCTTTTTGTTCACAGTTAATAATTGAGTTTTGGCCCATTAGATCCAATTAGGAAGTGAATGCAGCTAACGGCGCCATCATTTCTCAGGTCTCAGTTTTTGCCCATCCAGACCAGTGGAGGTCTTTGAAACAGGGGAAGCTAATTTCTGGTCCACTTATGTATACATCAATTCTTACATAAATTCTACAAACTAGAACAAGGAAAGGCGATAATTATGTCAAACTGTGTATGTTAGAACGAAAATGGGTAATACTGCCAAGCAAATAACACACAACGACCAGTTATTTGTCTATCGACTTCCCTCTCAAAATTCAAACTGAACTGAGGCAGAAAAGGCACCAATGTTGTGTATGTTTCTGCAATGCTGCCAGTCAAAAACTGGTTCTGCCTTTGAAACAGTTCCTCCAATCATCATACAGAAGCCCAGCATCCACGCCCGCCAAGCCTGCATCCACTTTCGTGGAAGCCCAGCTTCCCTAAAAGTCACAATTTTGCCACATTTGCCCAATCACCATCATTCAAGTGGTTTTAATGCAGATGAATTTGATAATTATGTAAGACTATCTATCATCTGTGATAAACAGCTGATTCTGAACAAACGAGTGAGACATTTTAATCGAGTTCTAGTGCATGTTTAGTATAGAAATGTAAATACAACACAGTACACATTTGCTGTCTTAGAGCAATCGCCACTGGTCCAGACTAAAATGGAGCCCCAGAGTTTTCAAATGAAAACTGAGCCAGCAGCGTTTTTTAAACTGCTAAAACCGTGCCGGGTATTGTGGATGGCAGGGTGAATCCAGAGCCACATTTATGGATTAGTATTTATGATATTCTGGTTGCGTCATAGCACAGAGCCAACATACAAAAACAAACAACCATTCATGCTCACACTCACACCTACGGTCAAATTAGAGTCTTCACTTCACCTGCATTTCTTTGGACTGTGGGAGTTGGACTAGAAATTAGTTTATGCATTCAGAATAAATACAGAAGAAAAATCAGCCAAGCCCTGAGTGTGTTGTGTGAGAAAAACTGCTGAGCGAGAAAGAGGTGAGAATGTTTCATATTCAAAGACAATCTCACCGTTGCCTTAAGATGAGAAGTAGTTTAAGTAAAGAGCCCATGAGTAACAAAAGTAAGAGGTAAAGATTGCGACATTATATATAAAATGCAAAGCCATGGATCAGAATAACATCCTCTGTGGAAGAGAGTATGTGACACACTTAAGAAATAGAAACTTGAAAGATGTTTGATGGAAATTCACACTTACTTGAATCCTAAAAAGGAATCTATATAAATGTCCAAGGTATTACCTCCAATACTTTTCTTTAATGGATGTTGGCAGATTTCAGCAATAATCGTATTTTAAGCTTCAGACAGTTTTGTGATTCTGATGATGGTTCTGAGTTAGGGAACAAGGATCTGCGGAAGTTAGAAGTTAAAATGTAGAGGCTATAATAATGAAATATTAGAGCACACTCCTAAAATGGTAACTAAAGTGCAACAGTGGGATTTATGGCGGGCCAGGCAAAGAGATTTATCCTCTCATAGACTTTGGCACTCTATATCTAAAGATGTTAAGCTGGAGGTGAAAGTACTGTGGCCTATATTAAAGCTGACCTTCACATTGGCAGGTTTGTTCTACCACTGCCCAAATTTCATCATGAGAAGTCCTCTGCTTTGCTGAGTGAAATGTGGTTGAGTCAGTTTTGCCAAAGGCTTCCTCATCTCTGGTCAAAAGAATTGGAGGCAGTTATAATTCATGTCAGAGCTATTGATTTGTGTGAGAGCGAAATCATTCAACACTCTCCACAGATTGGTATAATTGAGCGTTGTGAAAAATCACTTGCGTCACTAAATCTAAGAAGGATTGGTTTCAAAGCAGCACAGGGACTTAATTGTGACTAATTCTGATTATTGATTAGTCATGTTATTTAGCTTTGAAGTAGAAAATCGCAAAAAAAAAAAATGCCACCAGTTCCATTGTGTGTCTTGTTCATTATTTTAACTTAGAGTATAAGCTAAATATGCCACTGTATTATCTGCTTATACTGATATAGATTATCATTAAACAATATGACATATTTAGGCTATAAGTAAAGCACCTAAGTGTACAATTCGACACCGTCAGTGTGATAATTTTAGCACTCTGATGTTAACATTTAGACCTGCTGTGGTGAAGTGCAGTGTTTCCCAAACTTTCTATGGGGACCCACTTTTTGAAGATGGCAAACTATTGTGACCCAAATCTCTAAATAAATCATGACTTGAGCAAATGTGTGCATTAGTGACTAATTTAAGGTCATATCTGTCATAACACCTGTACTATCATTTTGAAATGGTAAACAACTGGTTTCCAAGAGATGTATGGTCAATTAATAAACCTCATTGTATGCATGTTGAAAAAAACAAACATACTCTAGAAACCTTCCTAGAATCAGGAGCAATGCTCAGCGCCCAGGGAGCAACGGGGGCTGGGTACCTTGCTCAGGGGTACCCAAGCCCTTTTTGACCTGATGGAGACTCAAACTGGCAACCCTCCAGTTACAAAAAAGTTCCCCTTCCACTTGGCCAAATCCAGCAGTCTTCACTGGAGTCTTGGCCGAATGGAGCAGGTTCTGTCTGAGAGGGCATTTCCTCTATCCGCTCATTCTGTGCGTTTCAAAGTGGAGCGTTGCATAGATTCCCATAGGATGCTTGTGTGGACACATATCTTCATTGCATTAGCAACTGTGGCAGTGCTAATCAAATGTCACTCTGGGGGACAGGTGTGTACTAGGCTGACAGGAAAATCATCACAGGAAGCCATATCGAGTGTGGTGTACTGACCATCAGAGACACTGGGCTGTGGGCCATAAAAACACCAGCCCTCTTCATGCATATTCATTGATATGTAATATGTTCTGCATAAGAATGCTGTATACAGCACTGTGCAAACGTCATCGGGCATCAGTGCATTTGTTGTTTAAGCGATGCTCTCATCACTGGGTGACTTTCAAAATGGAAGGATGATGTGTCCCCGGGCAAGACGCTTAACCCCAAATGGCTTTGACGGCTGTGCTGGCAGCATGTGAATGGGTATGAAAGATGTGTGGTGCACATAGATACGCTATAGGAATGTGTGAATGAATGGGTGAATGGCAAAAATGGAATGTAAGGCCTGGTGGCGTGTTCATCACTGCTGCGTTCGGTCATGTGTTTAATTCCGGCATCTAGTGTTCACACTGCACATGTGAGATACGCTGAAGTCTATTTCTTAACGTGGTCGACACAGGGGCAAACGCAATGTACTGACCCAAAACACATGCAGAAGGAAGTTCTCCCGGGCTGTGGGGGCACCAGCCGTTGTGCAGCTCCATTACAATACTCAGGGACTACTTTATTCTTACTGACCTGGTCATGTTGGACAAGAGGATAAAGGCTCTCCTCCTGTGACCCCGCCGTTTTTATGATCAGTGTTGTAACGGTAGATTGAGTGTTTAGTGTATAGGCTGAATCCGAAAAAACGTCAACAAAACATACATATTATATTCTTAAAACTTTTTTACCAATTGGAGAAAGTGGAGGCTACAGAAAAAAAAACCTGTGTTTATAATTGGATCAGGTAAAGGGCATACTATCTCTCTCTCTCTCCCCCTCTCTCCCTCTGCATTGTTTGTCTCTCTTTCAATCACAACATTCCATTCACGATGCCAAAGGAAAAATTAAAATTGCAATTTCTCATCAGCAAGGCCACTCAATGAAAGGAACTTTATCTTTAGAACTTTTCTAAAATAACAGTGTAATACTTTTTGCACAGCGCTGTATATCCAATGTTGTACAGTATCGAGCGCACATTCCGCTGACTGCATAAGTCTCTCTGATTGGGCTGTTTATTTAAATCCAGGTATGTCACATGCTGTTTCTGCTGGATTATTTGGGGATTTAGCGCTGACATGTTCTGAGTACATCCGTTCATTACACAATACAAGGGACAGCCGGGATGCTATGCCGACTGTGCATCACTTTACCAGGGCATTGTTGTGAATTATCGCTTGACTACACTTTGAATAAAGTAAGGCTATAATGAGGAGCTGCAACAGGAGCAGCGGGGTCTCGGGATGCTTCATGAAAGGCTGAGACTAAAGAGAAAGTAAGAGAGGGAGCGAACAAGCCCAATACTCCTGTCTGTCTCTCTGTCTGTCTGCAGGTTTCCCCCCCTTGTTAAGAGATTAAATGCCACACTCTCTGTTTAATAGGATTGCTTGTCAAGGGCCAGTGTGTGTGTGTGTGTGTGTGTGTATACATGTAGTATGTGTGTGTGGTTGTATTGCGGGTGGGGCTTCAGAGGGAGTTTTAACAAGATTGCTGGCACAATATTAATTATATTTCCTGCTGGCAGAGCATTGTACTGTCTACTAAGATGATTCTCTCGCACCCTCTCTCTGTTTCTGCTGTGTCCACTGATATCATACATTTCAGAGAATAAGGAGACAGTCCAGAGCTAATACAAAGTTACCCTGTGTATGTATATGTCGAAAATCCTATTCATGATTAATTGCACACAAGTTGGGCTTGTGACAAAAGTGGGCAGTGAGATAAATATCATTTTTCCCATCCTGAATCGGCTGCTGCCACACCAGCGCTCTACTTTCTCCAACTTATGTGTAATAATTGGAATTACGAAAAGAAGAAGAGAGAAATGCACCTTGTACTGTATTTCAAAGATGGAATATTATCCCTTTGGCAGGTGCTTTGTGTGACTGAAACAAAGCTTTTAGCGTGAGCCCTTAAAATTAGTCTGTTCTGATTGTTTTTCTCCCGCACAGCAGAGAAAGCAATGGGATTACTGTTCAAAATTACAAAACAATATTATCACAAGTCTGCATGTATTTTATGGTCCAGCGAGATCCACAAATGAACCACAATCTTTTTTTTTTTAAGTCATTAAACATGACAGACAGCAGCTACAGTTACCCAATTAACCAAATACTGGACATACATTTATTTAACAACAATGCACAGTGCCTTTGATGGATTAACCAAGTACTTTTACTGATACTGAGTACTTGTACTTTAGTGTGGTTTCTTTCCATGCCACTCTCTAACCTATGGTTCAAAGGGAAACATTTGATGCTACTGTTTAATTTAATTTATACTACTGCAAATGTGGACTAGTAAGTCTTAGAGCAGAAATGATTAGCTGAGATAAGTTAATTTCTCATTTTAAAGCAAACTTGTTAATAGTGATATTTTTCCAAACGAATTTCACAAAGGACCAAATTCTGTTTAGCCTATTAGAATATTATATTCAAATTGCACATTCTTCCTTTACGTTGGTCTGTTTACAGAAAACAATTCTACATTTTACTAGTTCAACTTTTAAAACACTCCTTTCACCAACTCCTCACATTATGTCAGTTTCTCCCAGGATGAGCAGCACTAGTTGAAAAGTTTGATTTCTTCCTAGGAATAATTAAAGATTGTTGGCATAATTACTGGCAGCTTGACCACTTTAATACTGATTGTGAAAACAGCATCTATCAATCATAGTTGATGTTTGTGATTTTATTCGCCGTAAGATGGAAAATGAAGGTGATTAACGGCTGTTGAAATCAATTTATTCCATTTTTTTATTATTTTTTTTTATTAGAGTGACTTATTAAAATGCAAATGGATGCTAGGAACAGTGAAACAAAAGTACAGAGTGCTCCATTCTAAAAAAAAAAAAGAAAGCAAAACATTTTTTCTACTCTGAGGTTGACAAGAAAATGTGTTAAATCTGTGCAGCTTCACCTGCTGTAGCCTGTGTGTATTAGTGCAAACAGCCAGCAGTCGTGTCGGCGACAAAAGACACCTCAGTCCAAACCGTACAGTGTAAACTCTTACCTGTTTACATGCCTGTGAGGCACGATAGGAAGAAATAGACAGACTGAGTCAGTGTGCGAGCAGCAGTCTTTCACAGGAGCAATCTTTTCAAGAGATTTGTTCACATGTGAGAAAAACACTGCTCTGAAAGTAGAGGCCCATGCCCAGTTATTCCTTTCATCGAGCGAGCTGCGCAGTTGAAGGAGTTACTACAGTGCTTAAACTGGAGTGAAGTCAGCGTTGCAAACTGACTCAGAAATTCACAGCAGAATAATTTCCCCCGGGAAGTCTAACCATGGGTTGCAGCAAGTCAAGCAAAGTCACATCTGTCAAAGTTGAAACAGTGAAGCATGGCTCCTCCAAATTAAAACAAATCAGACTATACTTTGCTTTAAGAGCAGCATGGCACAAACGATGGTTGATCTACCATTTATAATTTGCCTCTATCAGTACTCGAGACCACCGACATTTTCTGGTTGTCTTGATGTTTCTGATCAGCCCCGTCGAATAAATCCAACATAACGCTTTTCAATTTGACTCTAAACCGATGGCATCTGACATCAGCTCCTATCCATTGTGAATTAAACGCAGCATATTTGAGTAAACACTTGGCAGTGATTAGATCTCCTCAGTGATTAAGAGACTGTAAGTAAACACAGGATGAGTGAATGTGTGATGAATTAACTTTGATGCACTCTGTAAGAGACGTTCTTCAATAATCCAGCTTTTCTTTTAAAAAATGAGTTACGTGGGCTTTTCTGCAGCTGAATGTTTGCTGATGACTGCACTAAATGTTAATCATGTTAAGCTGGCTGGACTATTCGTCTAATCTGCACAGTAAAGACTTGTTTACACTAATTTAACAGAGCGTGCCCTACGAGCAAAGCACCAAGGCCTGACAATATGCTCCAGATCACTAGGTGGCGTGGCTCCATCAAATTCCATGATTTCTCTCCTTTCGGGTACTGATTTGTAGGAATAAGTAAAAAAAAATTCTCTTCGTCTCAAACAGTGTTCGATACAGCTTGCATGTGACTTCTTCACTGTGTGACTGTTAATCACACCATACAAGCTCCTCTCCAACAATCCAGAACCATGTGATTGTCTCTCAGGATTTGAAGAACTGCAGATAAAGATACATCTGCTCAGCCAGGCTTCCCTGAAGTCAGACGTGGCCAAGGACGACTAAACCCTTGGAGTCCTTGCACTGGACATGTATAAACCATGCTTTGGTAGACCAGACATGCTTGTACACAAACATTATGCAACGAGGCTTTATTTTCTTATTAGTGGCCAAAACTGACATGTGCAGCCCTAAGGCCCGGGTCAGGCTTACCACGTACCACATACCCCGAGAGTCCCTACGCATTTCCGCATGCACATACAAGCCTGCGGTTCCATTCATACTCAAATGAGGGCCCATAGTCAGTAAGCATCCCACACATGCTTACTTAATCTCATATTCCATTCTAGTAGTGGGGATTTTCCAGGAAATCCCAACTTTGTGTTTCCTTGTTCTCTTTGTGCTTTGACGTGTGCACACAGGGGTACCGGCAGACGTCATGGAACCTCAAGCAAGTTTCCATGGTTACTTTCTTCTTTGTCGCTGGACAAAAATCGCATTTAGAATAAGTTATTAAGAGGGGGAATGGAGTATATCATGACTCGAGTTTAGGACTCCAATCCACAACCTTTGATTCTCTTTTCATGAGCGTTGGCAGAAAACGATCGCATAAGTGATGATGATTGGCTGAGGTAGAGTGAAATTTAATTGTAATCCGATCAGAGGCAGAGTTGGGCGGGTGCTGCTGACACACAAACAAATGCAAGCATCGTCGCACACACACAAGATCAACAACAGGAATGGCGAGCCCGGTGAATCCTTCTTTACTGGAAGTATAGCCATTACTTTTCTGTAAATGAAATTAAAGGAAAGAATTTATACGTTAAATGCACATGGACAAAAGTGCGTCTCCACATCGGCGTCAAGCAATTCTGACCGAACGAAACGTCTTTCAACGTCACACGCTTGCACGAAATGAGTGGCCGTTAACACCGAAGGAGACGGAGACAATCAAAACAACTCAAGCTTGATTTGTCCCAGACCGAGCTTAACAAACTGGTAGCCAGGTATGTTAGACTCACTTTGTCACTTAGTTTAGCTTTGTGTACACTGTTTCTGTTAGTAATGTATTGCATTAAGTGTCCATTTCATTATAATATTCAGATTTATCATAAATAATTCAACATGCACATGAGTTTTAAGTTCTGTTAAAGAGGGGGTCCAAATTCTTTGAGCACTTCAAATGTACTTGAAGGTAACACAATAGTTACCTTTATAATTTGTAACTCAGTAAATAATTCAGTTACCTTTTGGGATAAGTAACTAGTAACTGTTAGTAATTACTTACCCAACACTGGGTACTACCTTCCAGGTATATTCAACATATCTGACTTAGACATGAGACATCTGGAGAGTTCAAATGATAGATTATTAGCCATACATACAGTATGTAACAGTAAAACAGTCTATGTTAACTTTATTATTCTGTAACAAACATCACTGAGGCAATTTAACATTATTTTCAATCAACCATGGCAGAAGTCCTGGGTGCGTTTTATGAACTTTCCTAGAACATTATATTGATCACAACAAGACACAAGCTAAAAGGCTACTTACACTACATTAAGCTAAAGACAAAGTTTGGCTTTGACGTCTTGTAAATGAAGTTGTTAACTTGTTAATGCAGTCAGATGTGAAATTGGTGCCACCTGGGTCTTTGTCTCTCATCTGCATGTAAGGCTCAGTTCTGCACAGGTCCAGGACCCAACGTTCACATTAAATTGTTGGTCTTTTTGGGTTTGCTCACATATTTCTATATATTTCTTTGCACGCATGCAGAATCCCAAGGCACTTATTGAGGTATGTTCACACCGAAGGGGGACACCATTTCTTTGCCGATGAGAATACATAACAATTAAATGCAAAGACACACAGTCAGATGAGAAATTAGCATCACTGAGTGTTCATGAAATGTCTCGACATGTTGTCAAAAAAGCTTATCAACTCTGACAGATTCTTCCAACCATGACACCACCAGAAATGTTGCAGTGTTCAAAGAACTAACGTGACCGCACACAACCTACACTCATTTGTATGTATAGCCATCTCTTTCTGTGTCTGTCTGCTCCGCTGTGTTTTTGCCTTGCCTTTGTTTTCTTGCGACTAAACACCTAGAAACCAGCAAAACACGACCTGCCAGCCAGCCTCAGTGGCTTTCCGTCATTTTAATATGAACTGATACATTAAGGCTAGACGAAATTTCAAGAAAATCCAAGTCAAACTTTGCACCTGGCAATCCCGTCACAATATTCCCCAGTCAAAAATGCAAATGGAGCCAATGTACACACCTTCAAAGGATGAATTAAAAATGATCCAAGCCTCACTCTGCATTGCCTTTCCTTTTTTGAGTCTACCGCACCTTTCTGTTCCTCGAGGGATCTCAATGTACTGGTTTAAACCCATAAAAGTCATGTAAATCCATTATGCAACATACCATATATCTCTCAAAACCCACACTCATAATCCTAATCCCAGGTTGCAGATTAATTTAATCCAGTGTTTAGATCTAATCCTCTAGTCTTGAAGGAGGCAGAAAAGACAGAGCCATGAGATGTGTAATGACTGAAATCTCCCTAATCAAATTTATTCATTTTTCATTTACTTGGTGGTTTATTTCGATGCCTCTCTGTCGCTCTCAGCAACCGCCTCTGCTTGTGTTCAGTTTCTCTGCCTCTTTACTTCAGCCCCATAGGCTCTTCCCCATAGGGAAATATTGGAGATGTAATTATGCAGTCTGCTGTTCATAATTTGAACGTTTACACTCTATGGCTGCATCTCTCATCTCAATCAACAAACACAAACAAATCAATTAAGACAGGATATCAGCCATGTTTACTTTGCTACTTGACAGCAAACTTTGTCGGTGTGGTGAAAATCCCTCTCCCTCGCCGCTCTGCCGTTCTCAAACAACCGAAGAACAAACTTGGGCGCTGAGAAAACACGCAACTTTGAAAATGCGTTCGATAGAGTGCTAAAAACGCACACACACACACACACACATACACGCACACAAAAAAACATATGCTATTAGACTACACAAACACACACACATAAAAGAAACAAAGACACAATTGTGTTACCTCTAATTGCATCAGTCACATCAAGTTATTCTCAGAGAGCCATAAACACAAATCAAATTAGCACTTCACATCCCTGTGTCCCCTGCCTCAGATACTCCAATTAGGCCGTGACAGAGGGACTGGATTTATGCACACACACACACACACACATATTTACACGCATGTGCATAAGAAACTTGTAGCTTGAATAGTCAGAGAGTCTCTGCACAACTTTCAGAAGTTACAGTTGATTTATTTTTTGTTATTGTGATTAGATGTGAGCAGAAGCAGATAAGAGAAGAGCGAGTCAGAGATAGTGAGAGAGAAGGGAGGATGGGGCGAGATGGGCTTTGAGGGTGCACTGATGGATTTTGTTGTCAGATTCACATACTCCAGCTTTGGCTCATTATGAGGCTCTGTCCCTTCAGGCTTTTGCATGTCTTTGTCTTGACGCGTCTCCTAAACTTTCTCATTGTGCTTATGGGGATTGTGTGTGTAAACCGCCTCTGCTGCTGTGTCTGTGTGAATTCAGTGTTGGGCATGTTCATTTAAGATGCTCCTATTTTTAATTTTTTTTGTGAAAGCTGAAGTGAACGAATCAGTTCGGTAACTGCGAACGTGAGAGACGTTCATTCTCGCGAGAGTGAGTACCAAGCATTGTTTTGAGCATGGTTGGCGCAAGCAGAACCGATTTTTCCGTTTAAGCCAGTTTTTTGGATCATTTAAAGCAGTTCAGTTTAAAGACAACTGTCTCAACATCAGCTCCACAAATCGGTTAAGGGAGGTTGTGTAAAAATCGACTATGAATTCTAGTTCATTTTCATGTGTATGAACTTTTAGCTCTTGATTATGAACTGCCACAATACTGTCCTGCTCTATATAATGACTATGGTTTCATGTATAACAATGGCTTAACATACAAGTATTAAAGAGTTTTAAAGAGGCGCCTGTGTCATGTATGTGCACTAGAACAGAGCTATCTATCCATTTTCTTTTGCCATTGTTTTAGACAAATCAATGCTTTTACACACACTTATACAATGTTTCATTCACTATTGATGAGTAAGAGTTCAGATATCTACAGAAAATGATAGAAAACTCACATTATTTATTTCCTTTAAAACAAATACTGAAACATGCATGACCAGTGAGGTTTGTGGCCGGGTGTGGAATATGGATTCTGGAGACTTATGCCCTAATCGCATTTGAATGTGTTTTTAACCTGTGTTTATGATCATATACCTGACTTCTGAAATGATCTGATATCAGAGTTCAACACCTGCCAGCATCATTCTAAAACCAACTCTGGACCTGGATTCTAGAAACGTAACTGTTTTTTTTTCAGGTAAATATAAGTTCTGTTATCACATTCACTCCTTAATACTACTCGTTACATTAAACCTTTTTTATGCTATGCTCTGTCTCTGCTCCAGTGGGCTGCTTTCAGAGTATAGCCCTTCAATTAGAACATCAACCCCACTCCATTTACACCTGCATTACAATGATCAAATGTATTATGATTCGGCTGCGGCCAGATACTACTTGGCCGTTTGAAAGCACAGGCTCGGGATGCAATACCACACTGAAGAAATGTATACAACATAGCAACTCAAAGGGTGAGGTTGTAGCAGCTCATAGCCATTAGCCAGTGAATGAACCCTTAGGAAAATGAGATCAGTTGAGATGGATAAAAAAATAAATAAATAAATAAAACTGGAGCATCACACATTCATGGAGACGGTTTTTCTTCTATATTAATAAATAAGACAGTGATGTAACATGAGCTAGAGTGATTGGATCACAGTATGGATACAGACATTCTAGGTACAAGGTAGGGTGGGAGATCTTTTTCTGGAGCATTTCTTTTACATTTGCTTAAAATCCTCTTCACACCCTGATTGTAACCAATTAATTATCAGTCAGCTATGGAACGGACAGGCCTGTAAAAACACCATCCCCCCGCATGCGCATAGTCTTCTTCATGCACAAACCGCGTACGCTCAGACGGCAACGCCAGTGCTTATGCTACCTTGCTAAAAATTCAACAAGTCACGAGACAGTTGCAGCAACGTTATGGCAGAAAAGGTGCACACAACAGGTGTTTTGGTCGCTTTGTGAAAGTTACTGCCAAGAAAAGAGCTGATGCAGAGCGAGCGAAGGCCAGAGTAAACATCAACAACAACAACATTAACGTATGTCTTTGTGACCTTTTGAGAGCATTTGTTGTTTTTCATCATCACATTGTCACTTGAACAGGCATCCAAAAAAAATTAGCATCCCCAAAAAGAACCGAAAGGTTCCGATACTGCGCAGTGCTCGTGAATCCGTGTTCGCTGCGCGTTCCTGTGCTCTGGAGGCGAAGCTTCGGAGGGAAGTATGAAGAAATGCAGCCCGCTCTAACTGTATTTCCAGGATCTCCAACTCTACCTTTAATACTTACTTACTATAGTGCAAATGGTATCAATGTATTTGTCCAGTTTTAGGTTCTGTTTTGTGCAGTGTCACGGCTCTCTGATGGAAACTAATAACAAAACTGATGCTGCAGATGAAAAAAAATCAAGATTTAAGTTGAAAAATGCTAAACATGCCACAGCAGTGCGGATTCAGCATATTCATGTAATAAATATATGTGGCTTTATGACCCCACCCTTCTCACCTTAGACTTATTAATCTGACTTGCTGTCAAAAGGGGAAAAAATAAAAAAAAGATACATACTGATTGATGCAACTTTTCTTTGCCAACTGCGTCGGTGTTTTCATCACTGAGACTGCCAGGAGACGTGCTATGAAGTTCACGTTCTATGTAAATGAGCTCACAGTAGGGCAATGTGTTGATATTTAAAATGATAATTAAGTCATTGATGTCCTGAGGACTGTGCCTATTCAAAACCCAGGTAATCATCAGGAACATGGGGAGTGTGCGTGCATAGGGGGCCGCGCGGCATTAGAATAAAGCTGAATAATGTGTATGAGCGCTGTATTAAAATGAGATATTATTAGAATCAAAAATACATTTGCATCCTATTTAGTGAGGAGGAAAATTGGGGGGTGGGGGGGGCGAGAGTTGTCTCAAAACCCCCAATGTTTGCACTATACCTAATGAAAGAGTGTGTTCCTGTGTGTAAATATATGGGTTTTTTTTTGATACTCATAAGACTTTGTGTTCAACTAAATGTCATGGAGTTTATTACCTGGGCTCACTTAGAGATGAAATACTCACGACGGAAGCTTTTCTTTCTTTCTTTCTTTCTTTCTTTCTGGAGAGCTGTGACCTCACCGGTCACACCTGATTTCAAAAGGGGAGATCGTTTAAAAACCACGTCTACTCTTCAAAAAACCAGCTTGCCAAAAAGAAGCAGGTTCACGCACCCAACTCTTGCCAGTGCATTACAAGTGTTCTCTTTAATATTAATGTCACCCTTGTATGCTTGAGTTTTGTCTGCCATTGTTCCTGTTTGTCAGGCTGTTTGTATCACTTTTTGAAGACAGTGTTGATATAAGAGCTAAGAACAGACAGACAGACAGAGAGACAGACAGATGGATAGAGAGGACTGTACATTGCAGAAGCCATAATGGACCCCCAGTACATCCATCCATTTTCTGACGCCTTATCCTCCACATGAGGGTCGTGGGAGACGCCAATCTCAGCTGACACCCTGGACACATCCCCCAGTACATATATACCTATATATATATATATATATATACACACACATACATACACAGTATATGTGTGTTATGTAACAGTTGGTTGTATGTGCATGTTGGTATATAAAGGCTGTTCTTCTCTTGTGCCTTCGAGCCTCTGAGGCTTTGAACATTTCCGTCTCCGTCACTTACTGCACCAGACTGCTGCTCTAAATTCATTACACATAAATAAATCACTGCGTTTGTCTCCATGTGTCATATTGATGTCCGGAGTTCAACAGCGAGGCCCGTGTGATTTCATACTCAGGTGCAGACAGAGATGAGGGCGGTAAAGGAAAAGGGGCGAGAGACTGAGAGGAACAGAAATTTAGTCTGTCATTTCTGTGGCAGTAATCTGAGGTGAATTTTCCTCTCTGAGTCCACAATACACTGCATTCAGAGGGAGATGGATGGCAAGTGGATGGGAGAAAGTCAGGCGGCGAGAGGAGCAGAAGCCAAGACAAGTGTGGAGACAGATGGACACAAAGAGATCCACAGCGTGTCTAGAGACGGAGCAATTGAATCCCCTTGATGACACTGATGCGAGAAGAGAGAAGGGGTTCGAGCGCAGCAAGGTTGCCTGTGCTCAGAATCTAAGTTCAGTGTGTGGACGAGGCTCCCTAATGGACCTGTGGGCTTGTATGCACAACTCTCTATTTGTGCGTGTTGCAGCCACCAGACCCCCTCAGCTCAAGGTTTCCCCCTAGAGAAGGATACACACAATCCCCAGCGAGCACCAAGCTTATTCAACCCAAGGTTACTCACTTTGTGGTAGACAGTGTTCGACAGTTGATGTCCTTCGTCACTGTCAACACACATCGACTCTGAATGATGATATTTCCCCTAGCGTATCGATTATCGTGTTGCCACAACTACTCCAAACTATAAGGGGAAAAGAAAAACTACACTATTCTTAATTCAGACTTAAAACAAATCTCCAATTGCAAAACAGGAACAGATTTTGGAGTGCACATGATGATACATACATGGAAACACACTTTCACAGTCCATCTCTTCCTCGGTTTTCCTCGTCTTTCGCGATTGTTTTTGTTCCGGAGAACACAAAAGAGCATCAGTGTTAATAATTCATGAAACAGACGAAACTGATGTGAAATTGCTTGTACATCAACAGTGGGAATGCTTCTCAGTGAACCCATGCCATTCATCCATTGTTGTTGTTATTGTTTTTTTTTAAACACATTTGTTTCTACTCTCACAGCACCTGTTTGTACCGTAACACATGCAGACCCAGATCCTGAGGCAAGTGTTCTAGCAACATGTTCACACAGGAGACCAATTACAATAACATCAGGAAGAATGACCCTTAAAGAATTATGATAACCAAGCATGGGGAGGCTAGAAGTTTTACAACGAGGATGTATAGCGCAGCTGTAAAATTGTTTTTGTCTCTTGCAAAGGGTAAGCAAAGGTTCAATCCTGTACACAGCTTGGGGAATATCTCACCAAGACTGTCATGTTTGCTCCCTTTTGCCTTCTTTTCTCTCTTTAGTTGTTGCTCCTCATCCTGTCTGGCCCTCCTCCCTTCTCTCCCTGGGGGCTATGGTAGGAGTAGTTAAATAATGCACCCTGCCATCCACAGTTTCAGGGTCAGTTATTTTTATGTTCCATTAACAATCCCTCAAATAGGGGGAAGTGTAATCAGAGAGCAGAATCTTACTTAAGAACTAAGAGGCACCAATTGCTGAGTGCCACTGATGAAATGGAGGGCGGCCTCATCGACAGCAGCGGGACAAGACTGCACTTTGAAGTGAGGCGTTTAGGGGGGGAAAAGTGCCCGCGACTGATTTCACGCAAACAGGTCAAGGAACTTCAAAAGGCTAGAGAAGGTTTTCCAGGGCTTTTTAATTTACCAGGGAGATAAGAGCAGGTGGAAGGAAGGACATTATTTTGCAGAGCAGTGTGTGAGTCTTCAGATGGTCAGGTGGTTTAAGGCAGGAAATTAGACTATATCTTGACCCCGGACAGATTAAAAATGCTTGACCTGCAAAGTTGCTAACGTTTGAGAACATAGATTTGGACACAAAACAAGCAATAATCCTTCAGCTTCTGTCCGACAGCCACAGGTGCAACATTTCACAACTGAAATACACAAAACACACAAACCTGGTCTTTCTGATGCCAGTGTTGGCAAACCATTTTTTAAGCCACAGATTTTCTCTGTTAGGATCCGACTTTCCAGCTGCCCAAAACAGCTTTTTTCTCCTGTGACCAACCTGTCAATTAATCCAGCCCAAATGATGGAAAAAATAAAAAAAAGTAAAGTTACCCATATCACTGAGGTTCCTGAAAGCTTGGATTATAACATAAGCCGGGGGATTTTACCCTTCCTTGTGATAGATTCGTTGCCAACTCCACAGTCTGCCTTTTGACAGCTAATTATTTCATTAAACATTTTTTCGATGGCTCTTTTCGTTTACCTTTCATCGACTTCAGCTGGTTTAAATCCCTGTGACACTCACACTCCTCACTTTTCAGGTAGCTGGAGTGTAGTTTTGTCAGAATATATCGGTCCTCTTTGATTGGACTTAAGTTAAAGTTTCATTATTCATCCAACATTGATTTTTTTTCTTTTTTCCGTTGGTGTCTGTTTGTGTCTGCACGTGCAGAGGGTGCTGTGTGAGTTTTATAAAGACAGAAGGGAAACCTCTCTCATATCTCTCTGTGGAACCGCCTTTGATGGTCAAACTACAGCAAAAGCCAGAGGTGCAACACTAACTGGGAATGCTCAGTTAGTCATTAACACGATATTATGAAACAATATTGTGAGTGGTTGCCATTTCTTATCCATGTACATACAGTATGTAAACGCCTTAAAATGTGCTCATGATTTTGTAGGTTTTACAAATGTCCTCAATGAAAACATTGAAAATACACAATACTGGTCAAATAAAAACTTTGAATTAGCTTTTAATTATGACTCAAAGTCAAATATGTGTAACTTTTAAATAAAAGAAACTTAAGGATTAAAGGAATCCCTGTAATTGTGTTTTACATGCAGACTTTCTGCCTCATAATAGAAATATGGATAAATTATGTCTGAAAGCTTGAAAAATGATGGTGAGGAGACAGTTACTCATCATTGTGAAACAGCAGTACGTCTGCTTCTGTTCAATTCCGGAAAACATTTGCATGGCAAGAATTGTGCACACACGTGACTGCACCCTGTGACTATTACAGTGAAAGATATATGGATATGATTTGAATGTATTTAAGGTTATAAATTATAAACAACTAAGCAAAACAATAAAAAAAAATCATACATATTTACACATTCATTTCACACAATATGCACAATCACTAACCAAAACAGGTTGAAGCGCAAAGCACTTTCCAAACTGATGCTTAGATTAGTAAAAACACATGAACACAGAACATAATCAATATTTAAATTTGTCCAAATCCATTACGAATTAGCAAAGTGATTCACAATTTCAGTGTCCACTGCACCTGTGGCACTAACAAAAGTTTCCTGCCAACCAACCAGCTGTCCAGTGCCAGTGCCAGTGCCAGGGACAGGTAACATTTCAGAGGTACCAAAAGCAGCACACAGGCAGCTGTGGACACCACAGATGGGATTATTTTTGATAAAGGGTGAACGATTGAAATATGGAACGGAGCATGAATATGATCTGCGAACCCTCAACTTTAAACTGCATTATGCATTGTTGACCAGCTGCAGCCCGAGGGTGGTGGAGTATAGGTAATGAGCACCACTGAATCTGAATGAAAGGCTTCAAATGTCAGTAAGTAAAGCACTGTTTTACAGCCGAGTCCTCATTCAAGGCAACACTGCGGCCGATAAGAACCAATCAGAAAGGGAATGCAGAAGACTGAGTCATTTGTTTTCCAAAGGTCTCCAAAAACTTGAAATTTCTCAGTATTTGTGGCTTTAAAACGCTGTGGTATTGTGGACGTGAGTCTGCAGCAGAATGTATACCCATTTAAAGGTGACATTGAATTCTTGTATCCCACATATATGTTAGATATGGAGGTCTACTTACATATATTAACTTGTTTTCAAGGTTGAAAACCTCGCTGCAAACGAGCCGAACAAAATATCTCCTCACTGACGCTCTCGTTTCAGACCAAAATCACACCCCCAGAACGTGGACTGTGTTGTGATTGGCCAGCCAACGAGAGCTTTCCCACTGTCCTGTGATTGGCCAGGTACCTGGAAGTGACGTAATTGGTAGACCAGCTCTCAGATACACAGCTCCCCCTCTGGCACGGTGGATGCTCTGCATCTCAGCAGCTACAACGAGAGTAGTTCTTCTTCTTCTGCGGTTGAATGTACGCAACCAGATGTGCCCGGACTAGTGCCCGCACCAGGAGGCGCTACGGTGGTGAGAGGAGTGGTGAGGTATACTGATGACAACATCAACATACGGAAGTGCCGATCCGCTTCGCAGAGCCCAGGAAAAGAATAAAACCCTATTTTCTCAGCAGTGGCTGAACTGTTTGTTCTGAAACTTTAGGGTTTCATAAACGAGGTAATGACGCAGATACACACACACAAACGCAGCGTTAATTGGAGCTTCCGGTCTATGTGGCCTTTAAGTAGTGTGGATGAATGCATCAGACAGACTCTAGATCTAGAAATGAGTTTGGAAACTGTGGCTCTGTCATAAAACCCTTCAGTTATGTAGCAACTGGAACTCAACATAGACAGGACAATGAAAGAGTGTAACAATAAGCTTTTGACGTATAAGACATTCAGCTCAGTTCACGCAGTAATCTAAAAGAGTCATGATTAATACAATGGGGATACAGAACCACACATCCTGTATTGAACAATGGCACAAATGGCATGAAACTAAACTAAACTGTGTTCTTGAGCTCAAGTATTGAGATTCTGCTTGTTTTGCGTCACATTGCGATCACAAAACCCTTAAAAAAAAAAAAAATTCTCTGGCTGACATATGTGTTTACAGGCCGGTTAAGCAGCAAATGCAGCATTCACATACATAGAGTATATGTCTTTGTCCAGAAAGAGTTCAGGAAGGCAAAAGTTTTTGGCCCCACCCACTATAAATCCAGTGTAATTGGATAATTCACCAATGGTGTCCAATTAACACTTGAAACAAACGCACAGCTATAGGGCCTTTAGGACTTATGTCCCAGTTATAAAGTCCAACTTTTCTCCGTCTAGACAATAGAATCAGGAAAAACCTGAAAGCTCTATTTTAATGGTTTCAGGACAGCAATCCATTCATTTCTAAAGCAAACCTGACAGAAAATGAGGCTAACATTATATATAGAAGACACTCATTATGAGATGAAAAGTGTTAAATGTAACATTTAAAATGCTTATATGTTGGGCTCTCTCTATAGGCATGGAGGGTTCCCCACTGATCGCCTATGGCTCAGCTTCAATGTGGTGGTTGACCTAGAAAGCTGGACAGTCGTTTCTGTGTCAGGGAGTCGGCCTGGCGCTGGATACACAACCTATGTTTGTTACTCTGCTGCTGTGGAACACATCACCCAAAACAAAACAAGGATGTCTCCAAAGTCCGTCCGTCAAGCAACACCTGACATCCACTCTTTGATGAGCTTAATTTTCATTTGTGAAACCTATCAGCAGACAGGATGAAGAATGATTCTGCAATAAAACAGGTTTCATGACAATGTTCTTTTATAGGGCTGTCAGCGTTATCATGTTAATCGTTATTAATTAAGGGCCGACAATAAATAACGCCTGGAACACAATGTGACTTCAGGGGGAAAAAAGAGAGTAGGGATCAGTCCCTTAGTCAGCAAGTGATATACATATATATATATATATATATATATATATACATATATATATATATATATATATATATATATATATATATGTGTATATAAATGGGGCTGCCGCTCTGCTGATAGAGAGTGAGGAAATAATTCTGCTGCTTGACAGAATCACTCGGTCTGTACCATTTGTAGACATCAATACTCTGGCGTGGTTCATTCATCAGCCCAGCCCTAATGTAAAGTCTGTATGAAACAGACTTAAGGCAACTAAACTGCAACTCCTGAATTTCAGGTGGAGGATTAAGCCAAGCTCACCAAGCAGAAAAAAAACATTTCAACAACAGAAGAATCAGTCGCCAAGGACAGTCATCCAAGCCTCGACCTGACGACCCACGAACCAGCTGACACCCCAACGGAACTTTCAGACGACGAGCCAATCCAACCAGACGTGCCCGAGGGAGCTGTAGCGCCCTTCTCTTCTTCATTGGTAGATTCCCTCTGTCTGGACTCCAGAGAGTGAAGTCAGATACAACAGGACCCCGACGCGCGAGTATACCAGGGTCCAAGATATGCCACGTGCACCAAAGTGCCCGGAAGTATACCAGGGCCTTTAAATTTAACCAGTTCTTCAGAGATGAGGTTCTGCCTCATCAGGACCAGTTTTTAGTCTCTGTGAGGAATATTGGGATTTGGGAAGATCAGTGTTTATATTAGAAAAGGTCCTACAGACATAAGAAATAAAAGTATACACACACACACAGACACATCATGCTCTCTCTCTCTCTCTCTCGTAGTCTAAATGACTGGCCATCACTGTCTTCTCTCTCTCTCTCTGTGTGTTGCATGTTTCTTTACAGAAGTGCGTGTCTCTTTTGCTTCATGTCTGCTCTCCCACTGGACCCATTCTGCACTCCAATTAGGTTTGTCACTCAACTACTGTGGATGGGATTAAGGGAAAGAAAGAGCGCGTGTGGGGGAGGGGGAGGTGGGGCAGAGAGGGAGCGCGCGCGAGAGAGAGAGAGAGAGGGAGGAGGGTTGGAGAAGCCTTCAAAAAAATATATATACGGGAAAACAAGAATTGGAGTCAGTGCGATGGAGAAATAGAATGAGAGCAAAGGGAAAAGAGAGCCTGGGAAATAATACAGAGTGCAAGCGAGGGGCTATGAGTGAACAGCTGGATTTGGCCTGGAGGATTTCTGAATAATGTGGCACCATTAAAGCAGGATTCATAAACTCGCTGTCCTCCTGTCTCCTCCCCTCACCTCGCTGCCTATTTCCCCCCGTTTTATCCTTTTACTTTAATATTCCCATAACATGCATACTGGATGCTGTTGCATATCCTGTGCAGCAGATTTACAGCTACTCAAACCACATATGGACAATAAGCTGCAAAGCTTCCTTATACTCCAGCTTTTGTAGCACACAGTAAAAATGACAAAGTGGTAAACGTTTCCTACGAAGGTGTGCGGCCTTGTTGGCTTTAGGTAGCTACGCACTGTAAAAGTATATGAATACTTCATAGTTTATATGCTGTGTATGTTTTTCTGGCTGTGTTGTTGCTGCTCGGGCAAGGGAGCAACGGAAAAACAGCATGAGGAAAAAGGGAAAGCAGACAGTTGTAGACACAGTGCTGGTTGCCAACCATGTGTTGAACTATGACCTGGTTGTAATTAGTCAAGAAATACAGCAGGCTATATGCCAAAGTGTTGAAATAGAATTGTCCAAAATGCAATTTAAGTCGCAGGCGCCGCACGAGCCATACTTGTTGACCTTGAATCCAAAAGTCGAGGGAGAAAATACTTTCCAAAAATCAGAGGATACTGACATTCTGATTCCTTCCTGGACCACAGCATTACAGTAAGTGGTAAATGTTATATCTTGATATCAAAGTTAACATATTGATGTGCATCAGGCCACACCTTGGTTGGTTTGACATCAAATTCAAAGACTATTTCCATCAAATTCAACGGCCAAATGTGTTTCCAATTTGCCCATGGTGTCCACTTTTATTCCTTGGCAGCACACTCTGTATCTGGACAAGTGACTGTCCTTGGGATCTTGGTCAAAATCAGTCTTTGTCATTTTCTTTGATGAACCAAAGCTCTCAGAATTTGTATTTCCCAGGCATCACGTCATCTGCTCTCTCTTGCTTGACATTACTCACTCATTGTTCTGCATGGAATCTCGCGTCAACGGCGGAGGGAGACAGCAGACAGTGTTCACAACACCGCGAGTAATTACGACTTGATGCTTGTTCTGCGTAGGCCTAGTCTATGCAATGCAGGGCATGAAACAGCAGGTGGCGTTGTAGATACTTACTTAAATATCAACATAACTTCTTTCTTGCACAAAATTCAAGCAATTTCAAAGACTCTATTTTCATAAACTTTCAAGGGTCTTGGAAAACATCACACGATTAAACAGAAGTCTATGGTTTAAAGTTATTATAGTATATCCTCCGGGAACAACATGACTAACTAAATCTTAGTACCACCCATCTAACAGAAACCAAAATGATATCAACTTTGTGGCGCTGGAGGAAATTCATTGACCATGAAAGTCAATGGTATTCATCCTGTAAAGACCTTGAATATCAGTGGCTGTAGGTGCCAGAGGGAACCTCTGAGGATTATCAGCGATGAGTAGAATAGAATTGCGGTCATGCCACTGGGGACTATGCATGACTGTACAAAGTTTTTCAATAATGCCATGTAACTGATGTTGAGATATTTCACTTTGGAGCACAGCAGTGGTCCAGCAAACAGGCAAGAGAGAAAAAAAATATTGGAACAAACAGAGGAAACATTGAGGCAAGAGAGTTGAGCGCAGAGAACAAATGGCGCTCTTGGAAAGTGTTTGCTTTTTCCAATTTTCCCAGACAGCTCTATGTTAATTAAGGTTCAACAAGGCAAGACTGTGCAATAAGTTGAAACTCCAAGAAATATCGAGGCATGACCCATTTACTGCAAGAAGGCGACCAGCAGCTGTAACTTCAAATGTTTTTTTTTTTCTTTTTCTTTTTTTTAAATGTATTTGTTTATTTTACTTACGCTTGCTCGGTGGTCTGCTTTGTTGCCTGCAACCAGTTTTTTTTTTTTTCTTTTCTGTAGGACAATGATTTGCAAGTCTCCACTGAGAGACTGTGAGGAGCAGAGACTAAAGAGACTGCTGTAATATTTATCGTAGGATGTTTGATATTGAGTTAAACTGACACTTGAGTTTTATTTGATTTATTTTCTCGTGGAATCACCGTTTTGAGATTGGAAAGGAAGAGAATGCGAATAACTGCCTCAAGTTTCCAAACTCAGGTTTGCATCCGTCCACACTGAAACACGGCTCCAGTGTTTTCAGATACAAACAGAGCCAGCAGCATTTTTAAGATTTTTTTTAAGAAAAACATAATAATGTGGATGAAGCAAAAGTGATGAACAAGTATCAAGAGTGACAAAAGGCATGTGTGCATTCTGTCTATCCTGATAAAGCTGGTACTTAACAGTATGGCTTAGCAGCTAACAGTATATAAAGTAAAGTTCTCACTTTCCAGAGGTGCATCCCATAAAAAGTAAGGGGCCAATGAAATTTAATGGAGGCTGATGTAATTTAGGGCCACAGATATATTTTTAATTCAGTCTTGTGACCAAGTTAATGAGATGCCACATCCTGCTCCGCTTAACACATTTTCAGTCTGATTGTGTATACAAGCATATGGGCTTTTTACATAAATAAATAAATAAATAAAGAAATCTGAAGTAGAGTTCAATTGGATAAATTGGATAAAAATACCCACAAAATTCTATTATAAAAGTTGAACTCACAACATGCTAAACTTTGATTACCGTCCATTTAATCATTAAGAGTTCAGATTTTCAGGGGAGAAGAACTTTCTTGTTTGTACTCATGTAGTCAAATTTCTTTAAACTGAATTTGTGTGTGCAGAAATTATAAAATATAACTTAGACGGGATATTTGTCACAGAAGTTCTTTCATGGGCAGGAACTTAAGATCATTCTATCTAATTCCAGCTATGAAAATGAACCAGTACCTTTAAAATGAAAAAAGAAATACAGGAAAAACAATTCAAATTAAGAACAAGAACATGAAGGACATTAAGGATTCTAATATCTGTCTCAGCTCGCTGCTAAATTCACTCTGATTTGGGTTATTACACCACTGAGTTTTATCAGCTCTTTGCTAAGTGATTTAATACAATAATTCATGGAATGCAGATGACAAAAAGTCATGCACAATTGAAAGAGCAGCTTAACCCTGATTAACAAATAAAGGAAGGCGGATAAAACACGACTGGCTGAGTTTAGGCCCTGATACCTCCCTGCTTGTTCCCCTTCTTACTCTTTTGAGTCTGTCAACCAATCTTCAAAAGCCTCTTCTCCACTCGAGGGTTTAGGTGTATTTGAAAGTATATGTTCAGGTTCAATAAACATTTCTTTATTCAGGTTGTAATGCTGCAACCACAGCGACTGCATGCTTGACAGATACGCTGCCCCACTTTGAATTATATAAGATTCTCCGTATGCGCAGGTGAAACTGTAAATGTGCTTATCTTGTGTGTGTGTGTGTGTGCGCGAACGAGAGAGAGTAACAGTGTGTATGTCTCATTTGTGCAGGTAATGCAGTTCAAAAGAAGAGGTTCCCTGAATAGGTTGAGCAATAGCATTAGGAGGTAAACAAATGAAGTTCTATCTGTGTGTGTGTATATATATACATAGTAGTAAGTATATACAATTTATCTAATCCCCATATTGCATGTTTTTGGACTGTGGGAGGAACCCAGAGAAAACCAACGCAGAAAAGCTCCAACTGGGGCTCGGGAAGGGCCACATACCAGTGGAAATAATTAAACATGTAGTGGTCTAGTGGCAAAAATGTTTGGTGACAATTTGGGCATCGCCCGAACTCCAGCTCACAGAAGCTCTATGCGATCTGCCATGTTGTCACCGTGATGTTTACCTCTGCTCACATCGTGCACTGCGTAACGCCCTTCATTGATAATGTAGGGCGTACAAACATTGGTTCCACATAACTGGTGTGAACACACAGGCTGGTTGACTGAGAGCATCAACGTTCAGATGGAACCACAGGCTGAATCTGTGCTTGGCGGGGTGAAAGCCCGATCACAGACGGTCAATCATCCGTTCAACATGCTGGAGTCAATGGAGCCACACAGGTAGGTGTGTGTGTGTGTGTGTGTGGGTGTGCAAGTAAGAAAGAGAAATGGCAAGAGAAAGAAAAAGAGAAAAAAAACGAAAAAGTATGGAAGAGACAGAAAAACTTACTGTGAGAAACTACCTTGGCTGAAACTTCATGGAGCTTTTACGAGACTCAGAATTGCCACAGTGTCCAAGGATACCCTCCACCACACACACACACACACACACACACGCACTCTTGTATATCTTAGTGAGGACACCTCATAGAAATAATGCATTCCCTAGCCCCTTACCCTAACTATCACAACTAAGTGCCTAACCCTAACTTAAACCTAACTCTAAAACCAGGTCTTAACCCTAAAAAAGCACTTTACATTTGTGGGGCCCAAACAAAATGTCCCCACAAAAATAGGTTTCTATGTTTTTTTTGGACCTCACAAAGATATAAACTGTTTTCACACACACACACACAGTCTGCAGCCTGCACACCTCTTAGCCACCTCATCTGAACTAGCATCTCACAAACAAAAACTAATCACTCCTTTTCACATGTGGCCTTTTCACCTCATTTAGCGCCACAACCCGACGACAACCTCTGTGCAACCAAACGTCTGACTGCGCCGACTCAGACATCAAGAGCCTAATGTGATGATCAATAGACAGAAAAGAAACAGAGTCAAAGTGCTCAAGCTGATAAACACAAAGGCCTTGCATGCACACAACAAGATTCGATCAAGCGGGTCTCATCAGAGACCTTGGACGAGGAAAAAGAACAGAGAGTGAAGTGCGAGGGAACAAGAGTCAGGAGGGAAGAGTAAGAAAAAGAAAAGTCAGAATACACGTGAGGAGGTGGGGTAGGGGGTGTGGGGGAGATACACAAGGCTAGATGAGAGGGGGAGAGGGAGCAAAAGGCCCAGTGGCAAATCTCTTAAGAGAATATGATGTGATTTATGGAGGCCATTACACTGAAGGACAAACAAATGGGAGTTATTAGCGGCATATCAACAGATGTGCACGTGCATGCACACTCACACCTATTGTCCACACACACACACACACACACACACACACACACATTTGTATGGTACATGCAGAACCAGGACAACACAAAAATATGTGCGATGAATGGGGATTGAGAGTAGCATGCAGGAACTAAAAACCCAGTGCTTTTAGCCACTGCAGACAGCCTTGTTGTGTTTCACCTGTTTCAATTGAAGAGGGCCCCAGGGTGCATAAGGCTGCCTCTGCTTTTAGCAGATATGTGACACTTTTAAATGCAATTTCAAAATTTGGTTTTGTTTGTGAATAGCTGTGTCAGTCTAGTAACGTCTCACCAACTATGTGTGGGCAATAAGTGGGCATTTGGCGCCTGCGTTTTTGTGCGCTATTCGACAGAGTAAGTGTAAGCAGTGAGTAAGTGTATGTAAGAAGGTTAATAGTGCCGTTGTGCTCAGTACAGAGGTGCATCATGGCAGAAAACTGACAGAAACTGACAGTGAAGGGGAAAGTAGACAGGGGAAGACAGAGGAGGAAAAAGGGAGACAGTGAGGACAGAACAGAGGCATACATATAAGATACGAAGAAAGACTGAGGCGGATATACAGAGCAAAGAAAGAGGATGGGGGAGGGAGGGAGAGAGACAGAGAGAGAGGAAAAAGAGAGGTGGAGAGACGGAGGGGAGAGAACAAGAGGTGCCTGTTTGCAGATGAGAGGCTTGGAAGCCAGAAGGCAATTTAAACAGGCTTGGCTCCTTCTCAGGCATGACAGACTGCTCATTCCCCATCCACACACACACAGAGAGACACACACGCACACACACATACGCACAGATACAAAGTCATTCATGCATGCTGGCATACAAAACTACTAAGAAAAGTTAAACAACCGGCAACACTCAAGAAGCACAAGTGTGCAGGCAGTTGTCACAAAAAAGTATGGAAATGTGCAGATTCATATGCAAGACACTCAAGCTTTATGGAAGTGTGAGCTATACAGTCTTCCAAATCCCTTCAATCCCCCAAACTCTGCATACGTACATATATATATATATATATATATATATATATATATATATATATATATATAATTAACAATGTACATTATATATGCACACAAGTTCAGGTCTTGGGAACCTGAGGGTTCTGGACAGAGATCTTAGATGTCGTTCTGAGAATTTGTTGGCGCCACTCTCCCAGTTTGAGCGTTACAGCTCCTCGTGTTTCTATCACCACTGGGACCACAGTTGCCTTTGCTCCCCACATCTTCTCTAGCTGCTCTCTCAGCCCTTGGTATTTCTCAGGCTTATTGTGTTCCGTCTTCTTGATGTTGCTGTCACTTTGGATTGACACATCTATCACTGCTCTAGCCCTCCTCTCCTGCTTATCGACAACCGCTATGTCCAGTTGATTAGCCACCACCAGTTTTGTCTGCCTGGATCTGGAAGTCCCATAGGACCTTAGCCCTGACTTTCCAAACCACCTTTGTAAGCGTCTTCCATCTCGATCATGGGATCTCCAGGCACGCAGATGTTCCTGTACACTATTCCAGCTTTCCCAGACAGCATCTTACACCGTGCTGTGATGTGCTTCACTGTCTCAGGGGTGTTTTTACACAGCCTACACATGGGGTCCTGCTTGGTGTGATAGACCCCATGTACGCTTCCACCTGACAAATCACATATATAAATATATATATATATATGTATATATGTATGTATATGTATATATATATATATATATATATATATATATATATATATATATATATATATATATATATATATATATATATATATATATATATATATATATACATACCAAAACAGGTTTACTCAAGCAAAGAAACACACATTTATCTCACGCTGAAACATACAGAGCGCACATACACCTTACACAGCCTGAGACTGAGGGGCAGATTTGAACCAGCAATTGTGTGAGGCCATACATACTGATGGTTATTGAAAATCTACATTCTATCCACTCTCACTTTCTCAATTTGGGCAGCTTGCCACTCACTGCAGCCCCCACAGATAATAACAGACATTTTGGGCAAACTCTACAGCTGCACTGTCTTCTCTGGCAGACAGAAATGAAAGAGATGGAATCTGTCCCAATAGCAGCGCAGTTACTCTCGTCATCTTTTGACTTTGATTTGACCAAAAACTAATCTTTCATTTGAGTCACTTGCATTCCGAGCACAGTGCATATTGCTCCTTTTTTCATTCTTTTCTCACATCTGACTGCAATGTGATCGAGGAGGATTCACTTTCTTTGGAATTTGATTTCTTCGTGTCTGCCTGCTGCTAGTGGGCCGTCTTTCTCTTGCTCACTCTGCATTTAGATATAATCAAAGTGACCACTTACTTTATCTGTCAATACGGTCATACACATGTATATAAAATACATTTTACTTAAAAACATTTAATAGAATTTGAATATTAAAAATAATAAGGAATGGAATTCGAATGGGATTATAGAGGAACATTTACAGCCCTCGTAAGTAAATGCACGTGTTACCGCGACAGTTGTAATAGACAATACTGTTTCCCAACTGTAGGGGGCCCCGAGAGTTTTATGTTAATCATCATTTGTTTCTGCAGGTTAAATACAATGACTTATTCCTATTATAACTGACAGCACACACCATTCATACCCTAACAATCAAGTTTTAATCTCTCCCTAAGGTTTGTGTAGAGCGTGCTAATCTGACAAATAATTAAAATGACATTTGCATCAGGTTTGCATCTGGTTTTACAGGTAATATATATATGATTGATGTGTTCCTGTGGTATTTTACAATGTCTGACATGAAAAAGTTATCTGTGCACCGAATTGTACTTACAATAACAGTCAGACCTACAATACGTCCACTGCTGTCATGTAAGGTGACAAAAAAGAATGTGACAATTCACTGAAAATTTTAGTTTAAAATAACAAATTAACAAAATTATTAAAGAGCTCTACAACCCAAGTTGCTTTATGCATGCTATCACTTGTGGAAATGTCCACAGAGAAGAAAAGGCCATCGGTGTGTGGCTTCACAACTGAAATGCACGTCTACTTTTTGACCATATGAATTCCCCATTCAAAATGCACTGCATGTTGTCAGAGCCAGTCAGCATAAACACACTTATGCACTCGAAATAGCACGTCAGAGTAAAGTCTGTGAACTTCTGAATGCCATACACACACACACATGCACACGCGCACACGCACACACACACACACCTAATATTACCATCCCTATCACCAAACCAGCAGTAGTGTAGATTAAAATACGGCCCAGCACTAACATGTCAGGCCTTGCAGAAATGATGCACCGGCTGCTCAACCATTTCACGTGTCTGTGCACAAATAAACTACAGTCATTAGGCTTACACCAAGTGACTGTGTGTGTGTGTGTGTGAATTTGCAGGTGTTTCATATATGCAGAGCACCAACACAAGGGTCCACAAGGTTAATAAAAACAGGTTCCAAATACGTTCATACCAGTGGCATGAGGATGAAATCATGAATTATGATTGCTCGGCTGCCCGTCAACCACCTTGTGGTTAACATGTGTGACACATTTTTATAAGCTGTCTGTCTACCTGTCTGCCTGCCTGCCTCGCTGATTGCTCACACATTTGCAGTCTCACCTGTTTACTGCCATGAACACACGTACTCGTGTCAGCGCTCTTGCCAGTTGATTTTTAGCTTTACAGGGTAAGTTATCGTTTCATGTAGCGGTCTTTAACTCTGTCTATGGGTGGTGGTGGTGGTGGTATTTCTCATCATCTACCTTCACTGACTAAATTGTCCAAGGTAATCTTACGTCTCTTCATAGGGAGTCACAGCTACATACAAAGATTAAAGCCTGCGGATGGGGAAAAAAATGGAAATGTCGAAAGATGCATAAAATAATAGGTTCGAGTTCTCCCTCAGGTGCAGGTGAAAAGAATTTTCCTCTTCTATCTATTCCAGCAAAGGTGCACTCACTTTCAGCCGCCTGACGTAGTTTAAGTTTGTGAAATTACATGTTGCATTATGCTCTCCATCTAAGCCAGTTGTACATAAGTTCACTCTCTTTGTGTGTGGATCGCAGGTAGCCTTTAAACCCCATTTCAAATTGTAAGCCTCTCAAATCTAATGCTCTTCTACTGAGAGCTTATTTGTGCCTGTTAACTGCATGTGTGTGTGTGTGTGTGTGTGAGAGAGAGAAAGTAGTATCCATATATAGTATGCATGTGCATATTCATGTGTTTGTGTGAGGGAAGTTTTTTTTTTTTAGAGATTTTTTGAAAATGTCACTGGCAAACCCTTTCAACATATTACAGTGGTCCCTGTACCTCCACAACCTCACACCCGAATAGATGGGTGCAGTCCTGTCAGCCACCCTCCATTTGCCTGACAGTTGCCATGGTGACCATCACTACACCATGGAGACAGCAGTGGGAAGCTGACTGGGAGGGTGGAGAGGGGAAAGCAGCACTTTGGGATGAGAGAGAGAAAAGAAAAATGGTTGGCAGGTAGGGGAGTGGATGGTTAGTACAAACAAAAGAGTGGAAGAAATTGTGAATGTCACATTAGCTGTGCAGGAGCACCAAGGGTGAGAGGAAGAAAGATATGGAGGTGAGAGAGATTTTGACACGGAGAAACACAGATAGAGAATGGGCGACAAAATCAGATGGTGTGACAGTGTGTGTGTGTGTGTGTGTGTGTGCACTGATAACCATAAAGCACGACTAAAGCAAAGGAAAAAAATTAAACCCCCACCATCACGAGTCCTGTTTATTTTCCACACATGAGAATTGGTCTTCAGATGTGAAAGTGTGTCTTTTTTTCCACTGAATACTAACCTTGGAAACAATTTTAGAAAATCCATTATTCATCTTACCAGCCCCCAAGTTCAATTTCAGAACTTAGTTCAACTCCGGAGAAAATATTGTGTTAGCTTTATTTACTGTGTGCTCTTCTCCGGGAGACAAATACAATCTGAGCCAGGAGGTGTGAGGAAGAGGAGGAGTGAGAGTGGTGGATGCTGGTCACTATGGCACCTACTAAAAAGATGCATTTAGCACAGGTAAATTATAGTCCCCGTTTCTGTTGTGAGCCTGTTATAGCTGCTCCAGCGCCTCTTTTATGCCTTTGGCTGTGTGTGGCTCTGTGTGTGTGTGTGTGTGTGTGTGCGTGAGGGTAAAAGTGCGGTGAAATGTGCATCCGCTAAGTGTGTGTATATGTATGCATAGATATGCGTGTGTGTCTTTGCACGCCGCCCACAAATAAACCTCAAACACCAGAGGGCCAAACATCAAGGCGCTGTTGTTCCTTATTAGGAGTCCCAGTGGCTTTAACAGAATTAACAGAAAGAAGCAAACAGTGTCGCACCCTCAGATGAGATGATCTCAACACTGATACCTGTCACATTTAGAAGCCCCAGCTGGCACAATTTGGCGAATCAAATTTATATATGCAAAGGGCAAATACATTAGCAGAAACACAAACCTGTCAACTGCATTTCCCCAGCATGCTCTGATAACAAGGGATTCTGAGAGAGGGGTGGGGAAATTAATTTGCAGGAAAGCAAAACAGTTTTTATCTCAAGGTTTTTGCTTTAAGATTATATGAGCACGCTGAAAAACAAAACAAGGCTTGACTCCCCCCACCCCCCCCATCTCTCTGGTGCTAGTTTGAAAATACTAATATTAAGACACCAAGGATGCAAACTAATAGAAATAATTCATCATAATGTAGTGAGTTATGCTTTGTTGCTTCTGGAGCTTCATTTTTAAAGGGACAAAAAAAAGCAAGGAAAGGGAGAGTGAGTGAGAGCAAGATGGCCAGTAGTTTAATCTGGATGGAACATGCTGTGTCGATCATTCCCTGTCAAATAAACCAAATCATCTGTCTCGCTGCTGAAGAGGTAGGATGTAGAGCCGGGTTGAATTGTGTTGGCAAAATGCTCTCAGTATTTGTTGTATCTCATTTGGACAAACAGATGAGCGGAGTTTACCAAATATTATGTGCACCACACATTTGCAACAGTCACAGCAATTACATGCTGAAATTTGCTAATACAATAATGCTAATGGACAGATGCATATAAAGATCAGGTGTAACATTTAGGAGTGGGTAATCTGCAAAAACTGAATATTCTACCCATAGGTATGCATGAATAAAAATGTATTAATTCATTAAAAAATGATTTTATAAAGTAATTTATTTTTGGTTAAGGTATGGGCTTGCCTCATGGAAGCAGCCTTCTTAGGCCTTGTTTAGACTGTGGCCCAGACCATATCCAGATTGGAGGTGTTTTTGAGTGTGATTCTTGATTTGGATTTTTCCCGTTTTTCAGATTCTGAAAAACTGTACAACTGTTCTATCTGTCGGTCCTGTTCTATTAACGCTTTCAGTTTAGCAGAATTCAGCAAGAGCGGGACAGGAAGTCATACACCAATAAATCATTAAGTGTCAGCCACAATGATGTTGATCCAGAGAGACGGAAGTTAAAGCTACTTTACACGTCAGTTGTTGCTATGTACTCACACATCCATACAGCTAACTCTACTGTATGCGCTGCACTTTTTTTACGACACATCTATCAAACCCATGCACACGCTGCCGGCATGCAGACTACATCATGTAGACGAGTAGAGCCGAGGATAAAACTCTTGACCTTCAGGTTAACATTCAGCCGGCTCTCCCACTGATCCACAGCCGTCTACTACATCCTGTAAATCCTTTATGGTATACAAAGGCCACTATTAGATGTCATTGGTTCTCACAAATCTTGACACATTAGACCTTAAGATTAATGTATATAAACAGTGTGTGTGGGTGTGAAGGAAATGTACAGGAAAGAAGAGCCTTGTGAATATTTCTGTGTTGTATTATGATAAATATGGAAGCTCTGTCCTTATAAGAGTCAGGATATCTTGCCATCTGCAGCTTACATTTTGATGAATTTGTGTCTGTTGTGAGCCCCACACTTTTGTTTAAGCCATAAACTGCACATGAAGATGGATGATGCATCTCCAATTCCTCCCAATGTAGAAAAAAAAAGTAAACTTTTGGACAGGACTGACTATGTTGTGTTCAGGACATCTATGACTACAACCATGCCGCAAGTAAGACATTGTTACTGTGCTGTTTTTGAGAAATTTCAAGTTAAAAGTCCCATATTCACAGTTTGAGATGTAATAAAAAAACAAAAATGTACTTAAGTTCTGACCAGGACTGACTAGGTTGTGTTCAGGATATTTATGACTACTAGCATATATTCACACTTTTTAACATTATCAACATTTTCACCCTGCTTGTATAATTTCAAATAATCGAACTTTTCAGTGAACTGTGAAATATGATAAGAACTAAATGGCAGAAAACACGCTCATGTTCCATCTGCTCATATGTAGGAGTCAGGGAGTCGGAGTATTATGGCTTAACTCTCAGGCAGCTGTCACTTCATCCATCTTCATATACTGTGCAGTTTGACCATGGGATAATGAATTGATGCTCTACCACCTAAACATTCATGACAGTAGAGTAAATACCATTAGTTATTATTTATTTATTAGTTTTTCCGCCAAAGCTCTGAATCAAAAATGATGTGCTTAGAGACAACCCTTCAACTGTAATCATATTATGAATCAGAATTTGACTCATCCTGATTCGTGCACACAGTGATGTAACGTCATCATTTTAACATTAGCTCCGCCCTTCTCAAACCTAAGCTCAATGGTCTGCAGCTAACTCCACCCAATGCCTGATGAGACAAAAATGGGGAGGAGTCTGAGACAATGAGCCTTATGCTGATTAGTCAAGAGAGTGACAACATTTGAATGCAGCTTGTGTTTGACCATGAACGTAAGCTGATTTGTACGACAAAATTTGCACACCTATGTACATTTAAATAAAAGTGGTTGACTGAAAAGCTGATGATAAAAAACATATTTTCTGCTATTTACTTGTTATTTTGCCTAGGACTAGTTAATCACATCTTATTTGACAATCATAACTAAATATTCTATGTTAATTTTTCTTAAGGAGACGTAAGAAAGATCGTAGCTGACATTTAGCAGAAGCTGCTGGAAAAGCAGTGGATGCAATGGATTCCCATGATGCAAATGGAGGTTGGATGTGGGGGGTGAATCAGGCTGCAGGAGATGTTTCGCGCTCTCCCTCCCGTGACAATTAGAAGTGGAACACGCTTTTGCTCAGGCTATCACTGACGCGGGAGACGAAAAGAAGCCCTCCCTACAGCAGCACATGGTGTCAAAATTAGTTAAATTGACAGTTGATGGTATGCATGATGTCAAGTTGACAATGATGTCGTGGCAAAATAAAGGAAATAATTTGACAGGTGGGAAATGTTGGTTTAGGCCCAGTGTGTTTCCAGCAAGGAGGGACGAGTCGGTGACAAGCTGCAGTGATGCAACCTGGAGAAATAGGAGATGAAAAGCACACTTCCTGTGTGGCCCTCAATCAGGTTCCTGTCTGCCTCTCTCTCTCGCTCACCCTCATTATTTCAGACACACACAGAAGTGGGGGAAAAAAAGTAATAATGGGGATAAACAAATTGCTGTCACAGCAGTCCCTTGTCCTTGACACTAAGAATCAATGTAAGGACAAATGTATAAAATTCATAATTCATTCGCACTGAGCTTTTTTTGATGAAGCAATCAAAGTGAAGAGTCGTTTTAAAAGGAGAGCTAATGCGGCAATCAGTGTTGGGTGATTTGTCAATGGCGAGCAATTCATGCCTCTGCTCTGGTGAACTGCCCTACAGGTAAACAAGGATGACAGATGATCAAGTGTAAGTGTACTCTCCCTCCACACGCACACACACGCACACGTGTGCACATGCACCTCAGCTGTTGGCAGCATGTTAATCAGGCATTGGTGTGGTTGTAGCCCTACGGCACTGCATGATATAAACACAGATAGAATAAATATCTCATTTTAGTGCCTTTAAATGACTAACTTTGTTGTCTTCCTCCCTTGTGGCTCCGAGAAGAAAGTTTGTGATTAAGTATTCATGATGTTTAGTGCTCAACAAGGCCACTAGCTCTCACATGGCGAAACATTAAATCTTGAAAAAAAAGAAAGAAATAACGCTGCACAATGCACTGCTATAAGTGCGACTGACCTTTTTGTGAGAGGCCATCTGTGGCACGCGGCTGGCATTTCTGATGAGATCATTACGGCACTGGTTTTTAATTGAAGACTATATCCCAGGTGTAATCAGGTCTGAAGACCCAAATAGGCCTCTGGGGAGAGTTGAGTGGGGAGACGCACCACGCTGCTTCTTCATAATCAGCTGAAACTAATACTTGATGTGAGGGTCTGATATCTTTACCTGTCTCCAGCACTAATTGTCTGTAATTAGTACGAGTCAGGGGTAACTGTGAAGGTTGGTGGTGTTATGAGAAATATCAGTGGGTACAATATTGACATTTTCAGTAGTGTAGGATTTAAAAAAAAAGAAATCTGAAACGACTGTAATTGCTGTCATAATGGGCACTTTCACATGGGACTATTACATTGCGTGACAGCCATTAAGACAAACTGAGGATCTTTGAGAAATGAGGCTTCATTAGGATGATTTTGTCATCCCCTAATCATTGTTGAAATGGAAGATGCCTCAGCCGCCGACAGGCGCTCATCTTTATCTGACGCCAAACACCTCCAGATGACTCCGCGCCTCTGTGGCCAAGAGATAAACAAAACTGAAACTGAAAAAGGGAAGACATCGCATCCATACTCCTCTCTAGTTAATTAAGTGACGAAATGATCTTAGAAATCCCCTGAATCAAATTACACAACGGGGCGACACACATAAAGTGTATACACCAGTGCTGCCGTGTAGCAAATGGGCTTAATGCAATCACACATCTTTAATGAAATCATGTGAAGTAATGTCTTAGATCTTTGCTTTTATGAATTTGCCTCCGGTGGCCAATGCACCAGGAAGTCAACGGAAATTATTCAGCCAGTGCTCTGTGTGGAACAAAGAGTGTGCGTGTCAGCACATGCCTCGGAGGGAACTGGGAAGTAATAGGACAATGAGGGATGATGCACTTATTCCTTGATATTGCAACACTGAGTATGTGTGTGTGTGTGTGAACAAAGGTGTACTTATATGTTAATACGTCTATTTCTGCAATGATTTACATGTAAATGAGGCAATGATTTCTTCAATTACTACTGTTTAACATATGGAGCAAGTTTTCTTCAACCGTTCATATCCGATGTCCTCTGGGCCACGACATAAAATGGGTCACAGGTGTGTTTTTGAGTGGATCGCAAGTATGGAGGAAAAAAAAAATAATAAATCATTTAATATGAACTGTATTGGATTTTTAATGTTAAATATGTTTTGCCAGCTGACTCCAAATGCAGCTCTCCCAGTTTACTTCCCACTGGCTTCCTCTAACTGACTGACTGTATCAATTCATTTCAGATGTCACCATCTCAAAGTTCATAACTCAGCCAAGGAAACTCAACATTTTCCCTTTTTCACGTTTTGAAAATTTAGCAACTTTGACTGATCTTTCAGTCCGATTTTATAAAAAGGTTTCTTTAATAAGACGGTGGTCAACACACGGTGCGGTGCAGGAATACCTCCACAAATGCGTGTATAAAGTGTAGCGTGAAGGGGGAAATGTGGAGGTAGCACAAAGGTGCAGCTTCTCCAATGATGAATAACAGGAATTAGGAAAGTTAATTGGTTCACAAATTAGTCCTGTGCTGCTAATTGCTGTGTGTGTAATATTTCCACCTATTTATTTGCTATAATTAATTTAATGAACCTTCGCTGTCAACCTGTGTAGAATATTAAAAAAAAAACACTTATTGTTTTAATGGATGTAATAATGAGTAAAATAGTCCATCGTCAACTGTATACATAAAAATCATTTCCAACCCATTAGTATTGTTTTATAATTTGTGTTGTCAGCTTTAGTCTGGTGTTTTACTTCCCCACTGCATCAAACTGCCATTATCTTTCCAGGCCTTTAGTTTGTCGTGAACAGGACCAAAATTAGTTAAAAGCTTATTAACATTTAAACTCCACACTTTCAGTCATTTATAAAAGGCTTAAAATTCATTTCCGCAGACATGACAGTTTATTAAATGTGAGAGGCTCTTGACCTCTTATTAATTTCTCAAATGATTGCCTGAGTCTCAGCCTGAGATTCTGGCAATCCAAAAGTTGAGTTTATTCATGGTGTATGACTAATGTATGAAAGGATTCTTTTAAAGAGTTGTTTATTGTTTTTATACAAATTCCTCCGAACCTAGACCACCCTGGCTTCTACCCTCCAAAATGGAAAAACAAAATGTGTGCTTATGACTGGTTTTGTGATTAAAGTTGTGTGACAGTCACAGTTTGGTTAGCGTTCAGCTTACACCTCCTTCAGAGGTTATATATGAAAGCAGAGTGTGTCAGCTGTCTCACTTTCAAGGCTCCTCCAACAGTGGTCAACAAATGTGTCCTTCCATCCCACAACAATCATGGAGCAATTTTAGGCCCCACATAATGCAGCATTCATCACACACCAGACAACTGTTTTCAAAGACAAAAGTGAAAAAATGTCAGAAAGAAATACAAATTTCAACTCAAAAGAAATACCTAAACTTTTTTTAAATGGAAAATTTTTTTCCTTATGTGTGGTTAGTGATTTGTGCCACATCCACCTGCAGCTTTGTTGCTAGGCGACAGCAGTAACACAATATTTTGGTTCTGCCTCTGCTGGCTTTAAAAAACATCCACCTCTGAAGGTGAAGACCCCTGAATTCAGACAAAGTTATCAATTCAAATAGTTCCAGGTTAGATCACAGTTAGGGTTAAAATAAATACTTCAGTTGGTTTAAAGGACATTGGGATTGAGGTAGGGGGAAATAGAAAAGTTGAACTGTTGGTCTGTGAAACATATAAGCAGTGGTAGTCTGTGTGAAAGCCAGGATCTTACTCTATACTACATCATTTTCCTTTGTTCTCATCAAAGCACATCATATTTTGTATAAACAAATGTGGTTTGCAATAGGCTGTTTGCACAGACAACCTATGCAGTAAGTTATTAAAGCTCAGTATAAGCATGGGAACGTTTCACTTGAGCAAAGTATTATGAAAACTGAAGATAAATATGCTGTCTTTCAACCTTCATGCCCCGTTCTCAGCACTTCCTTGATCCTGTGACTCATTGAAAATGCATTGAGAAGTAAGTGGTTGTGGAGTTGACTTTTCACAGCGAGAGAGAAGAGTGAGAGCAGTGACTGTGGGTGTGATAACACTGGGGGGAAAAAAAAAAATTATAAAAAAATGTCTGCAGCTCATCTGATACACAGCAACACGGCTCAGTGATCGACTTGCCTACAACCCCACAGGGGTTACGTTACCATCCTCTTTGTTAGCTGAATGTGAACGCCCCACCTGGCTCCTATCACACACAGACCGATACCCCCGGGCAGCACTTGGAAATTCAGCCGAGGTCCAGGGGTTCAAACTCCCTCCCTTGGTCAGTTTAAAGCCAAACGTGCAGCGCTGCACGTCTATTTTAACAGGGTGAAGGGGAAGATGAGTGACAGTGACCTGTTCTTCACTTGAGGACTGACAATATATTTCCACATGCAGCTGATCTGTGAAAAGATTCCTCAGCTCCATGATCTTGGAAGTAACTTTATGAAAACTTCTCTTTATCTTATAACAAAAAAAGTTCAATTTTGTGAGGTATTTTTGAATAGGCATGCAACAGGATCTTAAATCACGACACAAAAATTGTGCAAATGATGTTGACTTATCATACACATTGGTCTATTGTGCAATTGTCCATCTAAAAACAGGCTCTGTAGTTTTTACCGTGTTTATACCGTCAAACTGCTGGGTTTTCTTTTTTTTTGTGGGAACTTCTTTGTGTTTTAAGCCATACTCCAACCTGTTTGCAGCTGTCTCACTTTACTGGTGCACTGTTGCTTTTGTCACTTCCTGTGTGCATTGTGGGAATACGAACATCTAAGCACCACCATACTGAGAAACACAGAGAAAATCATGTCGCGGCAAATCAGCATTCTGTGGGCACTAGTTCCCATCTAATGGACATATGTTCATGTTTAGACGGTACATTTTATGTATGCTTCGTATCCAGATTTGATCAGACTTGACATAATGGCTATTTGCGATATCATTTTAGATACTCTTAACTCCAGCGAACCTGAGCAGCTGTGGAGTTCCGTGCGTGCTCTACAGAGATCGTTCACACAGGTTTGAATTAAGCCAGTCGGATGAATTATAGAGGAAATAAGTGCCTCATAGCTCGCGTGGTTATTGTCAAGCACAACAAATTTTACAACAGCACTTTCTAGTGCTTTTAAATGAAATTAGTGTCTAAAAAAGTTGAATGGTGATTGTGGGCTGAGTGCCTCTTCACTCATCTAAAAGTTACTGTTAGCGTGGTATTATGGCCAAGGAGACAGAGACTGGAAGTGGGAGGGAGATGCGTGCGCTTGCCCACGTCAACAACATCCTATCACTTCTGACAGTTAGGCCAACTACTCCCGGGATAAAGTGTCATCGTTTTGCATAACATATAAACCGACATTCCCCAGTCATATGCTTAGCAGCCACAGCAGTCTTTTGTAAAGACGCCCACTTTGTCTGACTGTTCTTTCTACAGACAGTACATCAACGTAAGTTGCACTTTCTGATATAAATCAGCACAATCTCAACATAAAAAAATGGTAAATGTGCTATCCCGTGGCTATGCTGACTACATTATTGCCTTTGAGAACTCACTTTGAGAGTTTGGTTATCTCATCATTATTAACCCTCCTCCAGTGCTCTTTTTAATCTGACCTATATTTTACAAACGTTCCGCAAGCACAGATATTGTGTTTTTCATCCCATTGCCTCAAGAACGCGTGATATCCTCCACACCAAGCATTCGAACAAATAAAATTGCTGATCACCATTTTCTTGTGAGTGGTTTATTCAATTCAGTCACACCTTTGATATTCCCAGTCCAAAATTAACCCCACAGGCAACGAATGGGGAAATACTATAATATTTTTATCTAATGGAGGGAAAACATTCCCAAAGGACGTACATACACTCACCAACACATCCACAATCCTCCTTCCCCCAACCGAGCCACATCCATTTCACTGAAATAAGGGAGGATTCAAGGAACACTGGAGAAGGCTTAAGCTTTTTGTCCCTGACCCAAATCTTAGGACCCCCTGCGATGGCAATACTCAACCCCAGTGGCTCCACTAAAGCAGCAGCCACATTCAGTTCCCTCACCTGTTTCACTGTGCATTCTTGTGAGAGTTCATATTTAAACCCTTTGGTGATCTGATCCACCATACTGTGCCTTTCCTGACCCCACATGGTGCCTGGAAATAAGGGACCATGATAAATAATTCATTTCTGTCCTAAAACTTCACTAATGGAGTGTTTCCAACGGCTCTACTTGCCACGACACGGCGCGGTTTAGGTTGCATCTCCACTACAAAAAAGTACCTACTCAATGTGGGCGGAGTCATCACTGCACAGCTGCGTGAAACTGCGGTGACTTTGTTTTATATGCGACTCACACACACAGAGAAACAAGTGGCTTGTGACTTGTTGTTTGATCAGTAGTGCTGTCCCTAAATACACCAGACTCCTGGTAGTTGTTGGAGATTAACCCACGTTTTTAGGATTGTTAAAG